>NC_025692.1:19607697-19629142 GCF_000633955.1 Camelina sativa | reverse complement strand
TTCTGAAACAAATAAAACTCAAAACCAAAAATCAATATGTTAGTAATCCTAAAAGAAAATTGAAAAATAAATAGTTCCTACCAGTGGGTTGCCTCCCACTCAGCGCTTGTTTTAAGTCATTAGCTTGACTTGGCAACATATTAGGCAGAGGGTGCTTCGTCCAAACGCAGAATGTGTCCGTATGCTATCTCGGCTTGAGCCCAATAATCACCCTTTGGCCATTAACAGTGAACTTCTCTCCTTTGGAATTCAGCAACACAATGGCTCCATATGGTCTAACTTCTTGGACAGTAAAAGGACCAAACCAACGGGAATGGAGTTTTCCAGGAAACAGTTTCAAACGAGAATTATAGAGGAGTACCTAGTCATTAGGCTCAAAGTGTCTGGAGATGATCTTCTTTTCATGATATGCCTTGGTTCTCTCCTTGTACAACTTGGAATTCTCAAATGCATGAAATCTCAGCTCATCTAACTGATTCAACTGCACTAACCTTCTCTCTGAAGCTGTCTTGGCATCAAAATTAATCAACGTAACTGTCCAAGCTGCCTTGTGCTCTAACTCCACTGGAAGATGACATGCTTTCCCATAAAGCAGGTGGAACGGTGTGGTGCCAAGTGGTGTTTTATAAGCAGTTCTATATGCCCAAAGTGCATCATCAAGCTTCATAGCCCAGTCCTTCTTTGTAACACCAACTGTCTTTTCAAAAATCTCCTTAATCTGCCTGTTGGAAACCTCTACTTGACCACTAGTCTGAGGGTGATATGGAGTAGCCACCCTATGCTGAACACCATACTTTTTCAGCAGCTTATCAAACACTTTATTGATAAAGTGCTTACCTCCATCACTGATAACAATTCGAGGCACCCCAAACCTTGGAAAGATAATGGTCTTAAACAACTTAAGAACTACTGCAGAATCATTCTTTGGATATCCATCGCTTTAACCCACTTTGAGACATAATCAACAGCAACCAGGATGTAGTTGTTCTTATAAGAAGATGGAAACGGTCCCATAAAGTCAATACCCCAACAATCAAACACTTCAACTTCAAGAATGAAGTTTTGTGGCATCTCATTCCTCTTACTGATTTGACCTTTCCTTTGACAAGCATCGCATCTTGAGACAAATTCATGAGCGTCTTTGAACATCGTTGGACACCAAAAGCATGCTTGGAGAACCTTGGACACTGTCTTGAATGTACCAAAATGTCCTGCATAGTCAGATCCATGACAATGAAACAAAACGTCAGGTACCTCAGTCTCTGCTAAGCATCTTCTGTAAACTCCATCACTACAATGCTTATACAAGTAAGGTTCATCCCAATAGTATCTCCTAAGCTCTCTCGTGAACCTCTTCTTAGCCAGTGAAATTCTCTGGTTCTACCTCTACAGCAAGATAATTGGCAATATCAGCATACCAAGATTGGTTGGAGCTAGCCACAACAGCTAAATCTCCTTCATACGACCAATCTGTCTCAGGAAAATATGGGTGTCGACCGATGCCAGTGTGGTGTCGATCGACACCATCTGTATCCGAGAACAGATTCTTTGTTTCATCACTCTGAAACCTTGTATCCACAAAGTAGACATGTTCTTCAGGCAAACAGTCTTGTATTGGGACATCATCATCAATTCTAATCCTGGAAAATTGGTCAGCAACACCATTCTCAATTCCCTTCTTATCCCTCACTTCAATGTCAAACTCTTGTAGAAGAAGAATCCATCTTAAAAGTCTAGGCTTAACATCCTTCTTCTGCATCAAATATTTTAATGCAGCATGATCAGTATGAACAATGACTTTGGATCCAACTAGATAAGACCGGAACTTTTCAAAAGCAAACACAACCGCCAACAACTCTTTCTTTGTTGTTGCGTAATTTCTTTGTGCATCATCAAGTGTTCTGCTTGCATAGTAGATGACATGAAGCTTCTTGTCTCTTCTCTGTCCCAGCACTGCTCCCACTGCATAGTCACTAGCATCACACATAACCTCAAATGGTAGATCCCAATCTAGCAGCTGAACAATAGGAGCACTCACAAGCTCTTGCTTAATCCTTTCAAAGGCTATCCTGCACTCACCAGTGAATTCAAACTTGACATCTTTGCACAACAAAGCAGAAAGTGGTCTAGCTATCTTGCTGAAATCCTTGATGTACCTCCTATAGAACCCTGCATGCCCAAGAAAACTCCTTACTGCCTTCACATTTTCTGGCAATTGAAGACCTGTCATCACCTCTATCTTAGCGCGGTCAACCTCTATTCCAGCTTCTGAAACCCTGTGGCCAAGCACTATGCCATCTCTAACCATAAAATGACATTTTTCCCAATTAAGCACCAGATGCTTCTCTTCACAACCTTGCTAGCACCTTGCATAAATTGTCTAAACAGTTCTTGAATGAAGACCCATAAACTGAAAAGTCGTCCATGAATACCTCCATAAAGTCTTCAATCATATCAGTAAAGATAGACATCATGCATCTCTGAAATGTTGCAGGAGCATTACAGAGACCAAAAGGCATTCTTCGGTAAGCAAAGGTACCATATGGGCAAGTGAAAGTGGTCTTCTCTTGATCATCAGGATGAATTGGAATTTGAAAGAACCCGGAATAGCCATCCAAAAAACAGTAGTATGGATGATTAGCTAACCTCTCCAACATCTGATCAATGAAAGGAAGCGGGAAGTGATCTTTTCGGGTTGCAGCATTCAGTTTTCTGTAGTCTATGCACATCCGATGACCAGTAATTGTCCTTGTAGGGATCAACTCATTCTTGTCATTCTTCACCACTGTTACTCCACCTTTCTTAGGAACAACATGTACCGGACTAACCCAATTGCTGTCAGATATCAGATAGATGATCCCATCATTCAGCAGCTTCATGATCTCTTTCTTGACAACATCTTGCAAATTCGGATTCAGCCTCCTCTGATGCTCAATAGATGTCTTAGCTCCTTCTTCAAGATGAATCTTATGCATACACAAGTCTGGAGAGATTCCTACAATATCATCAAGAGAATAGCCAAGAGCTTTGTGAAACTTGCGCAGCTTGCTTAGCAATAAAGTGAGCTCTGCATTGTTCAAGGAAACACTAACAATAACAGGATAGGAAGAATTCTCACCTAGAAATGCATACCTTAAACCAACAGGAAGTGGCTTGAGATCAAGCTTTGAAGCTTTCTCAAAACTCCAATTATAAAATTTTTCAGCTTGTGAAGAAGTACTAACCAATTCCTCTTGTGCAACCAGCTTCTTCACTTGTTCATTAGCATCAAGTAGCTTGACATAGCCAGCAACAATGTCATCTAGATGCTCAACCTCTTCAGCAGAAGCAACCAATGCTCTCTCTAGCGGATCCTCAGGATGCATCTCCTGGAATATCTCTTCAGCAAGGTTAGACAATGTGTCCACATCGAATGTCTGTCCATCAATGGTTGGCCTCTTAACCAGCTTATCCATGTCAAAGCGCATTTGTAGATCACCCACATTAAGACCAATCTGACCCTTCTTGACATCAATAATAGCTCCAACAGTGGCTAAAAATGATATTCCCAGAATAAGAGGGTCCTTAGGTTCTTCTTCATACTTGAGTACTACAAAATCAGTTGGTATCAAGCATTCTCCAATCTTAATTGGAACATCCTCAAGAACACCATCAGGAATATGAATTGACCGATCCACAAGGATTAGAGTGATCTTGGTAGGCTTGAAGTCTGTCATTCCCAAGCTGAGAGCTACTGATCTTGGCATTAAGTTGACACTATAACCAAGATCACACAAAGATCTAGCAAATCTGTCAGTGAAGATGGTACAATCAAGAACAAAACTACCTGGATCAGAAAGTTTTTTTGGGATCTTGTTCTGAATAATATCACTCACTTGAGCTGATATCATCATGACTCCTTGCTCAGCATTCAAATTCTTGGCTACCATTCTCTTGACATATCTCCTTAGCATTGGAGAAGTCCTAACAACATCAATCAAAGGTAGCTCAACAATAAGCTTATCCATCACTGCTTTGCATTTAACATCATCTAACTCTTGTTTGGACTTCTTTGGACTCTTGGGGAAAGGAACCTTGGGTTTGTAAACTCTTTCAGCAACTGGAGTGGAAGAAGTGGCGTTCGGAGTCTCTGTTTGTAACGGGTGATGATCGACACCCAGGTGGTGTCGATCAATACCGTCCTCTGGTGTAGAAACCGTGGCTTCGGGTGGACATGGTGTCGACCGATGCTCTTGTGTGTCGGTCGACCCTGGCTCAACCGAGACATTCTCATTTTCATCTATGTCAATCAACTCCTGTGTATCATCAGTGTGAATCTTCTGGGGTATAGGATGGAGTTGTTTACCACTTCTCAAAGTCACTGCATTGCATGAATGCTTGGGATTTGATTCAGTTCTCCCAAGGAGAAATCCCTCTTGCCTTTTGACGGATCCAGCTATTTGTGCAACCTGACTTTCTAGCTTCTTGACATGAATATTCAATGCTTCAAACTTCCCATTAAGTTCAGTGTAGACATTGTCATGCTTCCCATTGAAAGTCACTGTCATCTGCTCCTGACCTTGCAAAAGCTGCTCAAGCATAGCTTCCATCTTACTATTTTCTGCTGTCTTCGGAGGAGGAGACTGATATGAATTGTTGCCATAAGTCCTTGTGTATCCACTGCTTTGTTGCTGCCTTTGATAGTCAGGCTTGGGTGTAAAACCAGAAGAGTTGCCCTGAAAGTTACTACGCTGGCTGTTTCCACTGTAAGGTCTGCTACTATGCTGATTTCCAAACCGGTGTCCTTGATTCCCATAGACATAGTTCACATCCTCTTCCTCATAATTTCCTTGATCAGGTTCTGGCTCATATGTCTCAACTGTCACAACAAATGCAGAAAAAATTCTGCATATTTATTAATCATAAGTATTATATGAAAATTCCAAACAATTTATAAATAAAATAAAAGAAAAATGATAGGAGAATCATAATTTGAAATCTTAATAAAATCTTCTAAATCTAGTTATTTAAAATATTTTCATTGTTACTTGGATATAAAATCTTAGTTTTTGAAATTCTGACTGGTTTATATTTTTTAAAAAAATATTATTAACTTTCGTCCATAATTTTATTAGAGAGAGAAAATAATTTTTTTAACTAATAATTATCTGTATTTTTAGAAAATCTTAACTGTTAATTTTTATTTATTATTTTTTTTATGTACAAATTAGTTTTGATTTGAATAGATTTTTTTTTTTACCTTTTTAGATTTTTTTTGATCTGTTAGTGTTTTCTATTTTTAATTAATTATATTTAATTAATTAATCTTGATTAAATTTTTCAAATGGCAATTGAATGCAATTTTTTACGGTTAGTTTCATATTTGTTTTTTCCAATTAATATAGTAGGATTTTTGAGCAAAAAATGTTGCAAAAATACTAGTATAGATTATTATAAACTTTTTGTGAACTTGGGCTCCTAAAAGGTCCATCCACATAAAAATTAAGGTCATTTTACGAAAGAAAGTTTTTGGCCCATTATGTAACCTCGACTGATCAATGAATCCTCACTCAGCTTAGATCCGTTAATTAATCTGTCATTCTGACTTTAAAATGTCAAAACCTTACATAGAAAAATGGTAAATGAAAGACACAATTTTTTTTGTATGAATGTAAAATGAAACTCATAAATTTGCTTACGGGAAAAAACATCTATATATATATATATATATATAAGAGAAGTACAAATTCGAAAATTGCACAAAATTTCCGAGTATGCCCTTCAATTAAGCATAAAGGAGAGGGTTTATAAAAATTGAAAGAGATAATTTGGTCAAAATCTACAGTAGAATCTCTAAAAATTAATACTCTTTAAATTAATACTCGCTATAAATTAATAAATTTTTCCAGTCCTGAGTTGGACCGGTGTAAAAAAAGACATAATTCGATAAAATGATAAGATAATACTTTTTTTTGAAATCCTATGTAAAAATATAGTCCCATCAATATCATAAATTAATAATGATATAAACTAAATATATATATATATATATATATATATATAAAATTTAGTGAAATATGGCTCTATTGTTGTTTGCCTATTTTTGAATTTGCATTCTTGTTAAAACTCTTCTATAATCTTTTTCATTGCATCAAAAACTTTTTGTGTTTTTTTTTCTCAAATTGTATTAAAAAATTGTAGAGCGTCTTACACGTGATAGTTACTTCTTTACGTGTAATTGGTTATAAAAATACCATAATATCTTCTTTGACTTCATCATGAAGAATAGTAACAACAGTTTCTTCTAAACTATGAACTTTTAAACATTTATCATTTTCACTGTGATAATCTAGTAAACTATTGACATCAATCATATTCCGATAGCCAAAATTATAAATTAAGAAATATAAAAGTGTGAATTATAAAATATTCAAAACTATGAAAATGAAAATCTCTTCATAATTTAATAATTATTAATTTAAAAATGAGAGGTGAAGTATAAGGATAATTAACAAATTAATATGTTAAGTTAGATATCAAAAGATTTCATTTGATGAATAATTTATTAAAGGAAATGAATATGTTAAGTTAGATGATATGATTCTTTAGAAAAATTCTCTTTAAGATTTTCGGTATAACCTATTTGTAAACAATTAATCTATCATTAATGTATAACTTATTTGTAACTAACTTATTAAAATTATATAGTCTACAAAACAATGTTGTGTACTTCCGTTTTATTATAAAGGGGATTGTCCCTATTTTTGTCAATTGTTTGTTGGTTAACTTAAAGTTTGCGGGTGGGGGTGGGTATAAATATTTCATTTCAATCTAAAGAAAATAGATTTAGCAAGGTAGAATTTTATAAATCATAAGCTTTTAATAAAATTTGCAGGTTTATTATTATTTATTACTAAAATTATATAATCTTTATTATTAATATGTTAAATAATTTAGTATTCAGATTAGCTATATACTTTATAAATTAAAAAAGGATACGATAATATAAAAAAGCACAAAGTATAAATAAATATATATATATATATATATATATATAGATTAGTTTCTTATACATATAAGTTCTACTTACTTTGTTTTAAAAAAAAACAACATCACGAAAAAACAAAAACTTACTAATTCACTTTGATAAATATTATAACTTAAACTCACGGACGATAAATTTGATGTATAAAAAATAATACAATCTTACACTAACTAATTAACGATCGAAATACGACGAACCCATAATATCAAAAACAAAATATATTAATATTTCCTATTTTTAAAAATATAGAATAACATTAAATTTTAAAAATATTAATTAAAAAATAAAAAATAGCCCCGCGGTTCAGATCTAGTATATTTATATAATGGTTTCCACTTAAACATACAAGTTTTCAATAATGGTTTCCACTTAATTAAGATGCATGCTTAGTTGTGTGTTATTCCTTCTCCTTCATGGAATCATGGTTAAGAGCTTTTCTGGATATTTTCGTGCAAGTCAACGATAAAATTATTTCCTTATCCTTCATGATTTAATGACTACAAGCTGTGTCTTCATATTATTTGTAACTCTTGTTTTTTTCTCTCTTTTTTTTTTTTTGGCAAGGTTACAAAAGCCATAGGTTTAACTTTAACTTGATGTAATTCCTAAACAATTCGTTTTTAATGATATTTACTGTTATATAACAAAAACACTTGGATTATGTATATACAGTAAAATTCAAAATCGGCTTTTACCTAGAAAGAAAGAGAGTCGTCGACCCATACCTCTTAGTCTAATTAAGTCAACGTCTCTAGTCTTCAATCTTTCGTACAGTTCTTTCAAAACAACTCGCTTTGTTGACAAAAGAATCCATGCATGTACATAATTCCTTCATACATTAATCCCGAGAGCTAAATTGCTAATTTCCTCCTAGTCACTATTCATTAGTCTAAAAAGAATGCCAATTAGTGAGGTTGTGAAAGGGGCTGCTCTTGGATGCAAGTTCTTCACGATGCTATCATAAGAGCAAAAGATACATCTTTAAAAACAAGATGCATCTTGGACCGTCTCGACGCTACGATCTTCAGGATCACTGCATTGGTGGATCTAGTCGATAAGCTCAGTAAAGAAGTGGAAGATTCACCGAGGAAAGTCATCTTAGATTTTCAGCATCTTCTTGAGAAGGATGTTTCTCTTGTCGATGCTTATGCGGAGCTCAAACGCAGAAACTTACTCAAGAAGTACAGGTTTGTAACTAAGAAAGAAGTACATGTTTATATGTGAAGACTATTTAATTAGAACACAACGCGTGATTAGTGTTGAAAACGAAAAAAAAAATGATTTATCACTTCATCTGATATATATTGTTTCTTCACGTAATAATTTAGAAAAAAAAATATTTGGTTTGTTACTACTTTTAAGTTTTAATTTCTAGATGATGCGCCATCTCTAGATGAAAGATGATACTACTGTTAGTTTATAAATATTGTTTAACTTCACTATATAACATCAAATTAAATCTTGATAGAGTTTTGATTTCCAATATTTGCATAATCAATCACTTATTAAATCTTGATATAGATTTGATTTCCGGTGAACTTTACATGACAGAGTTGATTTAGCAAAGCGAGTGGTAGTTTTTTTTTTTCACGGGAGCGGTAGTTAAGTTTCAATTTGTTTGTTTTTTTCTCTGTTTTAGCTGATGAATGAATACATAATGTGATTACTTGAAAATATTGAATTCCTTGTAATAGGTGGAGTTGAAGTTGAACTTGTCTAGCGGTTATTTTACTCGAAATTTTCTAGTTAGCCAAGCAAAACTGTGTTCTGAGTCCCAATTTGTAGTTGGAAACTCTAGATGTTACCATACAAATACAATTCATACATTTGTCTCTGTGGCAAGTGCTTAGCCAGGAAAGTATTAAAAGATTGTTTGTGTTCAAGTTATTGACATTGGCGACTCAAGCCGTCACTCTAAAGATTTAGTTGATGAGACGGCTTGAGTCGCGAATGTATCAATTTCATTGTACAAATTGTTTTGATTTCAGTAAAGATTGAATGATTACGTCCCAAGTCAAGCCAAAAGTCGATTGCTTTATGATTTCTCCCTTTTAGTAGTTACTTGATTACTTTAAATACTTTGGTATTTGGCAAAGTCTAATTTCTGTGCCAAAATATATTTTGAGTACTATGTTCTAAGTATACTTCTATAACATCAGAATATAGTTCCTAGATCCAATTTTGCAGAAATACCTTTTCTAGTTTGATACTTTTATTAATCAGATTCCTTTTTGGCAGCAATGGACTGATGTTACATGTCTTAATGTTTACAACGAAATACTTAATAAGGACATGTTTTTGTAGTGATATAGTATAATGTCACCATAGTTTTTAAGATAGGCATATAGACGACGACATCGATTCATACTTTTATTAATCATATCCGGAAGACAAAGTTACAAAGAAGAAATGGAGGAACAATGAAACAAAGGAGTGCAAACTTGCCGATTACACACAGACAACCCCATTATCCATTATTATTGCATGAGAACGTAAATAAAACAAAACATCAACTGTATTATTCGTTCAGTTTATAGGTATGTTTATAACTATTCAACTTACAAGCACTGGTAGTTCGCTGGAGCTGTTCTACCGCAAACATTGAGGAGTACGGTGAGATCGATGGGAAGGTTAAGGTTGATTCCAAGAACGTTAACCTTGACCAAAGTGCAGAGGCAGGCTGCGGCCTCAAGGTCAGCCAAGCCTTGGATGAGAGTGCAGCATGGCTGTACAGGTGGGGTTCCCACTGTTATGTCCACTAGCTTGAGAACATTTGCGCAAAGAGCGACCTTAAGGGTATCATTAGGACAAGTCCCTGTAGTCGCAGTGGTGTAAGTGAAGAAGAGGAGGTTGAGGGAAAGGAAGAGTGCAAGGGAGGTTCTTGGAGCCATTTGTTTGTGGAGTTGAAAAGGCTTAAGAAGTATTAGTGAGTTTAAGTTTGTTTGAGATTGGTGGAGAGAAATGTTAAGTGTTTAGTGGGTATTTATAGGGTTTTCATTAGGAGAGAAATCTGAAGGTTTTCAATAGGAGAGAAATATGTAGGTTCCGATGAGTTGACTAATTGTTTTTTATAGATAAGATTCGATTATTAATAAAACTTAATTTTCATCATTGTTCAAATTAGCTGGTAATATCTAAAAGTATATGGTTATAACTTACGAACGTACAACTTAGTTGGCGCCTTGGTGGTAAGAAATTATCTGTCCATAAAAAAAAAATTAATTAATTGATGAGATCGTTTGTTTAAAAAAGAATCCAAATTCGTCGAACTTAAAAGAAAAGTTTATGAATACTATTATTTGGCCAATTTGCAGCTTTTCAACTACGGAAAAACAGCCTTGTCCAATATGAATTGTTACAAAAATTTGTTTTGCAAGAGTTAGATCTAATATATGACAAAATCATCGTTGTTATTTCTCTTTCGGATAATATATATGTTTCTATATTGAATTGAGCTGTGCGCGAGATCATACTACTTATATCCTTTTGCTGAATAAATAACATATATTTTCGTGTATTAGTGGCATCTATTTTATCATATATTTCGGTTACAAATAAAGTCGAGCATGCCAAAACGTGGTTCACGGCATGGGTAGTGCGGCTATAGGAGAGATCGATAATTAGTACTAATATTAATCAATCGATTTGTAAATTATATTCTTTTTTCTTATTAGAAATATTCAAGTTCAACAAGAACATTTCATGGGTACACATACCCTCTAATATTTTCTAAGATAATCGAGTTCACCGACTCTAGGTTAGAATAAAACATATTAAAATTTAAAGGTAACGAGAATGCATAGTTTTCTTTGTACAAATGAAAAATACGGACAACGGAGTCTTGTGATAAAAAATTATAGCACAAACGTATTACCAAAAACAGCGGACGAGAATTACTAATCCCTGTTTTGAAATATCTAACTATTATTTTCGATTCAATTTCTAACTTCGTTGAACTCCTCTCTCCTAAACTATATATAAACCATAGTAGATACCCTATAGTCCCACCTTTACAGACGTGACATTGTGTCACATAAGTATCTTTTGTGCTCAAAACATTCGTCATTATCACTTAGTGCACCACCAACCAAAGAAACAGTCTCACTAGCTCCGGTGCCATAACTTTGCATACTCGATGAAAAAACTTCTCCATTGTTAGTGCATGATTTAGCACCAACGCAATACCAACCTAAACCAAAGGTAAACCGAGTAACTCTGCACAACTAAACCGAGGAACTCCCCCCTTTGGGCCAACTAAAGGGACCTATAAACAGAAGCCCAACAAAGTCACTCGATCGACCTCCGAGACCGCCTCCTAAATTTAAGAAAAATAGAATTATCTTGTAATCAATGCATTCATATAAATATAGAGGTATCCCCTCCTTGTAAGGTATCCAACAATTAATACAAAAACCCTAATTCTTCAGTTTTCTTGAGAGAAAACCCTAACTTCTTCCTCAAGAGATTTCAATTCATTTTGCTTCTTAGCTTTGATCCGATTTTTTAGAAGGAAAGTTTTATTGAATTTGTTTCTGCCTTCAAACAAATTCATTGTGTGAAACCCAGTTTCTACACCCATCTCCTTCCTAGGTGAGCTATCACGTGTTAAAAACGAGTAGGCTATCTTCATTGTAAATCCTCACCTGAACATTTTTCCCACAATATTAAGTCCTTAGCCCCTTGGATCAGTGGCGGACGCACGTAGAGTTTGGGTGTAGCGCGTGCTCCACTCTAATTTTTTTTTTATTTTCTTAAATAAATAGTGTAAAATTTATTTAGATACCCCTAACTTAATTATTAGTCTCAATAATACCCCAGAATAAATATATGTCTGCATCACCCTTGCCCATAACATGATCTAATACTTTTGCTACAAGCTGCAACTGTTCTCTGATATATATGGCGGAGTACGTGCTAGCTCTCAGCTTGTTCCATCTCTCTATAAGTCTTGGGTTCCAGCCTCCCCATCAACTTCCGGTATCACTACAAGAAAACAATACGTTTTCCTACCGAAAAAATCGAAAGATCTTCGTAGGAAACAGTTTTTTTCTCACTATTTTCCTACGAAAAAGGAAGGAGGTAATAGCCCGAAGGAAATCAATATTAGTGAGTATTTGGAAGGAAATATCTTTCGAAATCCCTACCAAACAACTATCGAAGGGAAACTCGTAGGAAAGATGAAAGAAAGGGGAAGGGCAGTTGCATCCATTTTCCTTCAATATATTGGAAGGAATAAGTGTCCTTCGTTTTTTCCTATGAAATGTTCTCACATTTTTCCTACCAAACTTTTCATTATATTTTTCTTCGAAATTTTCTGTCTAGATACCTTCGAAAATGTAATTCTATTTTCCTTCAAAAACTTCATTATTTTTCTACCAAAACTTGTTCCTGTATCAAACCCCCAACTAATTATTTTTTTCCTGTTTCCAATTTGTTTTGCATTTTTATAAATTCAAATTTAGAAATAAAATGTTACCAAAAGATACTTCATGCCTCCAAAAAACAGTATTACAATACATACAATCCATACAATTTACAACTTTTCACTAGATTAATAAAGAGACGATCAAGGTTGGGTCGTGTCATCATCATCTTCGACGGTTGGTGGTACCATGTAGGTAGGTGGTCGTATATCAGGAAACCGGTCTAGGATCCGTTTGTTGCATTCCATGAGATATTTGATCTGAGCGTCTTTCTCCTCATTGCAAGCCTTCAAAGTTTGAATCTCCTCTTGTAATTTAGGAATCTGTTGTGGAGCTGAAGACAAAGAAGGGCATTCATCATCAACCAGGTTACCAAAGCCATAATGTTTTCCTCTAACCTTCGGTACAACCTATAAATAAAAGCCAAAACATGTAAATTAATCTCATTGGATAGAGATTGTAGAAGCCGAGCATTATCTGAAAATGAAAGAGTTAATAAGTAGTTGTGTAAGAGTAACTTACACTACGCATAATAGAGTTAATCTCCTCTCGTGTAAGAGGCACTGGCTGAACCGAAGCATCACCATCAGGTTGGCGCTGAGATTGGATAAGCTCCATCTGAGTCGAAGCCAAATCAAGATAATGTTTTGTTTTCATATCGCTTATGGTTCTGGTCTTCTTGTCTAAGTGTGTGTTCCATGAAATGAATCATATTAGGCTCTGTTCCTAGTTCAATTGTCTTACAAAACAGAAACATTATTTAGTAATAGAAGCATAAGCAATAGGTGATGATCAAATTGTAAAACTGAACTGAAGTGAATTCAAAAATGAGCACACACAATTATAAAACCAGAGGCGTGTACTATGCATTTGATAAATCACAACCGATCAAGACAATGAAACTTGAAAAATATTAACAGAATTACTTACCATCTCATCCCAACATCGTTCATATGTTTTTGCACCGTTGTTGTGTTTAGCAACCCCTAAACCACCTATTTTACTTCCCCGATTTGTAGAGTTTTGTGCTGCAACCTCAATGGCCTTTTCATCTGTCCACATCTTGATGTAACCATCAAATAGATTTTTCTTTGCCTTCATCCATTCTGGTAAGTTGTCAGCACCTTTTTCCTTCCATGATACCTTCAAGTCTCGGACATTTTCTTTAAAAGATGCTTTTGCTTGCTTAGTGTAGTGTGTGCGAACATAATCTGTAGTGCTTGGGTCCCAGTTGAACTCTTGCAGTATCAAGTCGAATGATTAATTAGAAAGCATGTACCAATTATATTACTTAAAACGTATACAAAGAAAGCATATACTTACCGCAAATGCTCGGAACCATCGGTTTTTAATTTCTGGTGGGAGAGACCGATAGGTTGGATATGACTTTGGGAGATCAGATTTCAGCATCTTTAGGATCTGCTTCATAATCTTACCGGTCTTGTGATGTCTAAACCTGCAATGTAATTGACCAACAATTGAGTCATAAACTGTTTGATATCTTCCAAAATCTGAAGGCAAGTACAAGTTGTAAACGGTTACCATGTTGTTGTTCCTTGACGGTCTGGACATAGAACTGGGAGGTGTGTGCGTCCTGGAGCACTTAGCAAATCGTTTACATCCGCAAGAATAGGGACAACAGCTTCTTCATTCTCATCTGGTGGTGAATTTGACTCATTTGGTTCACTACCGTTACCGGTGTGTTGATTGCGGCGACTTTGCATAAAAATTGGGGAATCGTTTAAGGAGTAGCTTGGTGTGTTGCTATCATAACGGTGCTGCTGTTCTGCCATGAAACGTTCGTAGTGCTGTCAAGTATTCTCCTGAAAATTTATAACACAAAATATAATTGTAAGATGAATTGACTCCAAATATTAATTGACTCACCAAATAAAGTATCTGGACATGCTTTCGAAACATCGAACAATAGAAAGTTTTTAGTACAATTGACTCAAAAAAAAAACCAATAAGAGAGAACACAAATTAGCCGAAAACATAAACAATGAGTATGACTATGAGCATCCAGGTCGAAAACTACAAGTTCTGCCCATTAACAAATTAAAAATCAAGAGCTTTCCCCTAGAATGAAAAATTATCTATCAATTATAATATAGTTGTTTAGTTCTGCAACAAAACTGAGGCCGTAGAATGCTCTTGAAAAAAAAATGTAAGCAAAGTTACCAACATTGTAAAACTTGAAAATTACAGTTGCTGTTCAAGTAGTTGATTAGAAATACTTACCGTAAACTGTGGATCTCTCGGCGGAGACCACGAGAGGCTGCCAGTCATCCTTTCACTCGGTGCTTTGCGGGTAACCATGATCTAGGGCAGAAGGAATTATGGTGTTTGAGCAGTGAAATGTAAATTTTTGGAGTTAAAATCAATGAGAAACAAAGCGAAGTCGCAAGGGAACTCACTGCGGCTCTGTGTAGGAGGTGAATAAGTGAAAATCAAGACTGAGTATCTAGGGTTTTTACTTCCATCATTTTTTGCTAAAGTTGGCATATAGCCCATTAACAAAAATTCTTTTTGTTAAAGCCCATTATCAAAAATCGGTTTTGATAAAACTCCATTACAAAATTGTTTCTTTAAATGCCCAATTCCCAAAATTGTCTTCTTCGTTATTTTTTAGTGATATTTCTATCACAAAAAAATAAAAAATTTCCATTTTAATTAAGTAGTAAAGTAAAATTTTTATGTGTGTAATCTTTTGTAAGTTATATATATATATATTGAATTATAAAATTCCAATTAAATTAAAGAATGTAAGTACAATTTTTTTTTTACTTACATTCACTTTGGTTTACTCCGAATCGGATGAATATTCAGATGAAGCGGAATCAAACTCGTCATCAAACTCGCCAACCTCTTCTTCAGAAACTTCCAAAATATCATCAATGATGATCTCTTCTTCTAATTCTCCTGGGACCGTATCATCATGATTATGTTCAACAGAAAATATGTTCCCTACATATGTTTGTTGCAAAGGGCCATTATCTATTACTCCGCGTACTTCCTATTGGGCTTATTTGCGTAACAGTAACCCACAAATATTGTTTTTTGGTAATGCGAGGATAGGGGATGTAACATACTTGGTCTCCTTGGGATGCGAGAATGAAAGGGTCATATCTATCAATTTTCCTTGACGTTCTTACTGCAGTTACCCCAAATTTATCTAAACGTACTCCCCTCCCGATCGATGGATCATACCAATCACACATGAAAACTATGTATTTCAAATTAAGTACTCCTCGGAACTCAATCTCCAAAATCTCCTGCAAAACACCGTAATATATTATATTACCAGCTTGGGTACTAATCCCGGAGTTGATCGTTGTTCTGCTCTCTCTCTCGCAGAACACTTTGAATGCATATCCACGTGTATAGTAAGTCGGTGAAATTTGTGCAAGCGGTAATGGACCATCTACCAACTCTTCTAACCAGGTGTGTAATCGTTCACCTCTATTGTTGCATGTGTGCACCTGTATCAAAAGTAGTCCATTAAGTATCATGTCACTCAACAAGAAGTTACTTACTTATTCAAAATACTCACATAAAATTTCATCCACTGTACAAACTCATTCTGTTTTTTTTGGTGGCAATAGTATCCTCATCATAATGTGGATAAGCTGTTCGCAACTGCTGGAGATAAATCCTGGACATACAATATATATAAAATAAATACAAATAATTAAACAAGTAAGTTAAATTTTCTAACTTAAAAATACCTCTCATATGACCATAGTTCCTCACAGTTCAACAAAATGTAGGTATGCAAGTGTTTTACTTCAATTTCAGTAAGCCACCGCTTAGTTGGTTTCCCACTTAACCGCCCAATTTGTGAGAATATATCTGGAACTTTGGTTATGTAATGTGGTTTTTCTCCACCGTCATCGTAACAGTTTGGTTTTCTACTCTTTGTTTGAACACTTGGTGGAAAGTAGTGGGCAGCAAAGTTAGATCTTTCTTCATTGATGCTTTGATCAATAATAGAACCTTCCACTTTGCTTAAATTCTTCACCATCTTTTTCAAGTGAAACATGAATCTTTCGAATGGGTACATCCACCTATACTGAACAGGGCCCCCCAGTTCCGCCACTCTGGGACGATGTATTGGAAGATAATCCACTACATCGAAGAAAGACGTTGGAAATATTTTTTCCAGATTAAATATAAGAACATGTATGTTTTCAGATAATTGTCGGATACCAGCTGGCGTAGGTGATCTTGTACAACGGTCTCTGAAAAAGCACTAATCCCTACGTTATAAAAAAACCAATACATCAATATATGTATATATAGTTGTGTTATCAAAAAATTTAATATAAAAAGAAAATAATTGTACCTGCGATAGCTTCATGTTCGTTCTTGGGGAGGAGGTTGACAAATGCAAAAGGTAATAACCATTGCATAAATACATGGCAATCATGACTTTTCATCCCTGATAATCTACCTTCTTGGTTGTCAACATAGTTTCGTAGGTTGGAAGCATATCCATCAGGAAATTTTACTTTCTGAATAATCCACCTAAAAAAGCATCCTTAGCATCTCCATCTAATCTGAATCTTGGGATTGGACCTCTTCCACTTGGTAAGACATGTAAATGAGGCCGATTGGATATTGAAGGCAAGTCTAGTCTCCATTTCACATTGTCTTTTGACTTCCCTGGGACATTTAAAACTGTATTCATCAAGTTGTCAAAGACATTCTTCTCAATGTGCATGACATCTAGATTGTGTCTCAACAAGAGATTTTTCCAATAAGGCAACTCCCAAAAAATACGATGTTTGTGCCAATTGTGAAACTCTCCATAACCATCTACTGGATTATGCACACTCCCACCGCAATATGTTCTCTTTTCCACTCCAAAATCCCTAAGTCGCATCAATATATTTTCACCATCTGGCTCAGGCGGTGGACCATCTGAAACTACTCGATTTTTCTTGAACATTTTGTTACGGCGGTAAGGATGTGACCTATGTAGGAAACGTCTGTGACAGTCAAAACAACCTTTTCTTCCTTCCATGTTTTAACTGAAATGCATATGTACTATCTTGATAGTACGGGCATGATAATAGCCCATGCGTTGTCCATCCTGATAACATTCCGTATGCTGGAAAATCGCTAATAGTTCACATTAGCACCACATGCATCGTAAAATTTTGCTGCCAGGAGACATCATAGGCTTGAACTCCGTGCTCCCATAGAACCTGTAGCTCATGAATCAAAGGTTGTAAGAAGACATCAAGGGATCTCTTTGGGTGTTCTGGACCAGGAACAAGAATAGACAGAAATAGAAACTCTCTCTTCATGCACAAAGACGGAGGCAAATTATAAGGTGTGAGAATAACTGGCCACAAGGAATATTGTCGTCCATGCTTTCCAAACGGGTTGAAACCAAGGTAGATATTCTTACTTTCTTCTGAAAAACTGGGATAAAGTCTCTGGAAATGTTTCCATGCCTCTGCGTCTGAGGGATGTGCAATCTCGTCTTTGGTTGAATGCTCTTGGTGCCATCTCATAGCGGCAGCTGTCTGCTCTGCTTGATATAATCTTTTCAACCGATCGGCTACTGGCAATTACCACATACGCTTAAACGCTACTCGAGACCTTCCACTAGTATTATGAAACCGAGGTTTTCCACAAAAGTGCAAGCTAAATAGTTTGCGTCTGATTGCCAATAAATCATACAGTTGTTGATACAAACATCGATCATCTGATATGGCAAAATAAGATCAGCAACAAGCTTCTCAATTTCATTATAAGAAGCCGACGAGATGTTGTCTTCTTGCAAAATATCTTTAACAAAATCTGCCCAAGCATCTACACAATCTTCTGACAAATTATAGTCCGTCTTTATATTCATCATCCTAGTTGCGGCGTATAATGGAGAATGTCCTTCCTTACAACCTTCATATAATTGACTCTTTGATGCATCTAGCATATCGTAAAATCTTTTTGCTTCTATATTTGGTTCTTCTACTCTATTTCCAGGTTCTACAAATTCATGGACATTTTCTCTATGTGCATCATGAACCATTTGAACCGTTCCTACATCTTCTTCCCCCAATCTAGGTTCTTCTACCCTTTCCGACACATTTTCTCTTGCACTACCCACATTGTAAGCATCAGTTTCCCCATGATAAAACCATGCTTTGTAACCCGACATAATTCCAAGACTATAAATATGTCCCCAAACTAAATCTTTGTCAATGAAGTTATTATTATTATTACAAGATGGACATGGGCATAACATCTTACTACTTCTTAAGCAGCTATCCTGATTCATAGCGACGTCCATAAATTTGGTGAGTCCTGCTGCATATTCCCTCGTAAGCATTCCGTTCGGATAATATCTTTCGTTGTCCAATCACGTGCGAAAAGTATTCATTTTTTGGAAAAAAATGGGAAAAGTTTGATGCGTAGAACCAAATTTTTTTTAATAATAATAGCTAGGATCGAGAATGCTTAATATGTGTGGGATTTTAGATAGGCAGTGAATGACTTTTATAGGAAAAATTTCCTATCAGTTTCATTCCACTTTCCTACCGAAAAGTTTCTATTCCAACCACCATCCCAATTGATTGCCCACTAGGTTTTGTTTTTGCATGCCGACATTATCAACTATCCTATCGCAATCCTTCTTCTCCTTATCCTTATGCCGACATTTAATATCGTAGAAAATTTGAAGGAAACTATACGTTTTCCTTCATATTTCCTTCGACTCTTCCTTCGTGAGAAGTTGCGTAGGAAAATTAAAGGTAATAATCTTTCTGAATTCCTTCCCCTAATTATCCTTTAACATTCTTTTGCTTTTCCTTCGAATTGCCCTTCAAAATTAGTTGTCGGCGGATTTTCGAAGGAAATAACCTTCTCGTTACTCATGCCTTTTTGCGTAAGAACGTTCTTTCATATTTCCTTCGACCGGTTTTTTTTCTAAACATTTAGAAGGCTTTCCGAAGGAAAATATTCCTCCTAATATTTTCGTAGGAAAATTCGTAGAAAATCGTAGTGTTTTCTTGTAATGTATATCACATATTACCAAGGGTTTGGTAGTCAACCATTTATCGGTCCAGAACTGGATTTCTTCACCATCCCCAGCAACCCAACTCAAATTACGTACTCACACTAGTCCATGTGGAAGACCAATTACTTTTGACTATAGTCTAAGAAAAGTCATGCACATCTGATTATAGGAGATTAATATAATGTATATATGTTTTCATCTGAAATCTTTCGGTTAATAAAAGATTTCATGTCACCACATGCAAAAAGAAATTGATGTTTCATCTGAAATCTTAGGCTACACTACACAGATAATAATAATCAAGTAAACGAAGTTGAACTTTTGGTGTACATATATTTCTTTTTGAAAGTTGACCCGAAATAATTGGGATGGTTAAAGATTTAATTCACACACTTCATAATATTCGTTAACAATTTATAATCTGAACTCCCAAGAATTTAGTTCAAATATATAAATGTGAAATGTCTTGGTGTCTTTACGATTCCCATTGGGCCAGGATTAAAAAAAAATAAAAGAAAACAAATTTTAATCCTCACTTAGTGAGAATTTAAAAATGATTAAAAAAAAAATCAATTGTTATGAAAATAGAGAAACTAGAGGTTGTATTCTCTTGTGTTGTATTATATATCTTTATCAATCGAATAAGAGTACATATATATAGTAGTACACAAAGCCCTAAACCGACATTAAATAAGAAGAGATAGGATGTTGGACCTTGTGGATTTGGACATGTATGGGCCAGTTATGGAGATTCATCTTCAATGGTTTACAACACTCCCCCTTGGATGACATAACCGTTCAAATGCTAAGAGATCATCATAATACGCTTTGGGATGCTGCCTCATTAAAAACTTACCAGGAAAACCCATTGGGACAACACCATGGTGAAGGAAAAAGAGTACAACACGTATTACACCCCCTGTTCTAAGCATCACTAAAAGTCCTTAAGTCTGCGCATCCCAATCTGATGCTTGAGCTTCCTGAAAGTTGATGTCGGTAATGACTTGGTGAAGAGATCGGCTGAATTGTCGCAGGATGGAACTTGCACCACTTAAACTTCTCCGGCCTTTTGTAGTACATGTGTGAAGAAGAACTTAGGCAATATATGTTTCGTCCGATCTCCCTTGATGTAACTGATAACAGGTTTTTCACCCAGGGTATCAATTCCCTATGCAGTTGTAGTACAAAGGGTTATCAATCCAAATGGTTGTTTATGCTAGCAGGAAGGATGCAATCAGAACAATGCAAGTCAAGCCAAGCAATAATGGGGTTTTGTCTAACAATCCTAAAATAATAAAAGAAAAGAATATAAACAAGGAACCACACGACCTAAGCACTCGATGCAAGCATTCGAGTACAAGATCGGGTGGGGTGATCGAGTAAGCAAAGAAGGTATGAACAACTCGAGGGGTTACTCGAAGCAGGTGATCGTGTACCTGTTCGGGTAAGGGATCGAGTGATGAATAGAAATGCAAGCAATTAAAATACGAAAGCTTCTAAGGATGGGGTAATCGAATCCTAAGTATTCCTAACCAGTACAGATGTCTTACATGCCTCAAGCAAATATTTCCTAGACAATGAATCTCTAAAATCTTGTTAAAACACTCTCGTGATAGAAACAATCAACCTTGATCACTCCCCTACCCAACTCTCGTTGGAGAAACATGACCAAGCAGGCATTAAGAACCGATTCATTATTGTCAGTAAACCCCTTACTCATCTAATCTCTTAGGCTAAGTGAGTAAACCTCTAGCATTGGTTGATTCAAGCATCTCATCTACACCTCTCGGTGGTAAAACACCTTAGATCTAATCTCACCCTCTCGGTTTGTTGACAGTATTAAGAATACCAATCTAGAAGGAAATCTATTTAACATATACAATCAACTAAGACATCCTAACCGATCAAGAACACAAAATCATCTATCCCATCCCTAGAAAATTTACTACACTACTCGGAAATCATAGCAAG
>NC_025692.1:19606216-19607407 GCF_000633955.1 Camelina sativa | reverse complement strand
CTCTCTTCAAGCCAAGACATTCTTCATACATCTCCTTTCCTCTCCCTTTTATCACTTCAAAGGAGTTGATTTCTCCCAAATTTTTATTTTTATTTTTATTTTTTTATTTGTTTATTTTTTTTAACATNTGTAGAATAAATCAGTTCTCACTGCAAATATTATCTAAATTTAAAACCAGAAAATCCAAATTTCTTTGTAAAATTCTAGGTTAAAAATCAGTTTTGAAAACAGGTTTAGATTGTTCACAAAATTACTAAATCAAATCTCTTTGCAAGAAGTAATTTTGCTCATCAAAAGGTTTTATCAGGAAAATCAATTATATTCTCATATCAATTTATTTTCCTAAAGTATTAAATCTAGGTGATCAATCAAGAATTAATGTGAAGAACAACCTAAAATGAAGATCTAGAAAGATAATGAATCATAAATAAACAGATCTAATAAATCATAAAATCCCTGTGAAAAACCCTGAACCTAACAAGCAAACTACTCTGACATGTTGAATGAAGAACAAGACATAATTCTGAATAATAAGCAATTGAAATTAAAAGAGTAAAGAGGGAGTTCAAGAATTCTTCTCTCAATGCAGTTCAGATCTCTCTCCCAAAAGCTCTCAAAAAATCTCAAAGGGTTGCAGAAAAATAAAACTTGCTAGAAAATAACTTCTAGAATAAAACTTAAGGGCTTTACAAAACCCAAAAACATTATAAATATGTCCTAAAACACGTCCAGGAGCTTATGTTGCAAATATGAAAAACTTTGGCTGAATTTGTAAAACTTCCAAAACTTGGCTTCTCTCGCAGACAAAACAGGGTGTCGACACCATCACTCTTCATCGATTCCAAGTTCTCTTCCTTGATGAATTGCTCCAAAATCTCTCTAATTGCTCTATTTTTCTCCTTTCATGCCAAATTCCTATAAAACCTGTAAAGACTTTCAAAGAACCTAAAAACACATTAAAAGACTCTAAAAGACTCCTTATACCATGGTTAAAAACCACAAAAACCATGATATATCAACTCCCCCAGACTTAGCCTTTGCTTGCCCTCAAGCAAAACAGAAACTTAGACCTGTGAAAGAGGTTTGAAAACTGTGAACTCACTCAATTGCATGATGATTCTTATTCACACTCTTCATTTACCTGACTCAAGAACTTACTTCTTATACTTAACCATGATAAGCATCAACATT
>NC_025692.1:19570239-19605538 GCF_000633955.1 Camelina sativa | reverse complement strand
CATCGGCCATGCCACAATCTGACCTGATGTGTTGAGTCATTGATCTCAACCAAACACACTCACGACTAGCCTCATGCATAGCCAGAATTTCTGCATGATTAGATGATATGGCCGCAATGGTCTGCTTCATTGAACGCAATGAAATTGCTGTACCACCGTGTGTAAACACATAGCCGGTTTGAGATCTAGCATTATGTGGATCCGATAGATAACCTGCGTCAGCAAAACCAACTAAACCTTCTTTGTGATGGTTAGTATAAAATAAACCCAAGTCCATCGTTCCTTGTAGGTAACGCAATATACGTTTGATACCGTTCTAGTGCCTTTGGGTCGGACAAGAACTAAATCTTGATAGGAGGTTTACGGCAAAACAAATGTCTGGTCTAGTGTGGCTAGCCAAAAACATTATAGCTCCTATAGCACTGAGGTATGGCACTTCAGGACCGAGAACTTCTTCATCGTCCTTCTTTGGACCAAATAGATCATTGTCCAAATTGAGGCTTCTCACAACCATTGGGCTGGTCAATGGGTGAGCCTGGTCCATATTGAATCTCTTGAGTACCTTTTCAGTATGTGTCATTTGATGCACAAGGATTCCATTATTTATGTACTCAAGCTGCAATCCCAAACTGAACTTAGTTTTACCTAGGTCTTTCATTTCAAACTCTTTCTTGAGATATTCAACTGTTTGGGCAATTTCCCCAAAGGTTCCTAGGATGTTCAAATCATCCAAATATACTGCTATGATTACAAATCCTTTGTTTGCAAACTTCTTTATAAAAATACATGGACTGATGAGATCATTCTTATAGCCTTCTTTGGCTAGGTACTCACTTAGTCTATTGTACCATATACGCCCACTTTGTTTCAGTCCTTAAAGGGATTTGTTCAGCTTTATGCAGTGCTGTTCTCGAGAACCTTTCTTATCTTTGAGCTCAATAACCTTTGATAATCTCATATATATTTAATTAACCAGTGGACCATATAAATATGTGGTCACTACATCCATTAGCCGCAAGTCATGTTTTTCTCTTATAGCCAGACTTATCAAAAATCTAAAAGTCGTTGCATACATGTGGGGGAGTATGTCTCCTCATCATCTATTCCTGGTCTTTGTGTGAATCCTTGTGCTACAAGCCGTGCCTTATATCTCACGATTTAATTATTCTCATTTCTCTTCCTTACAAAGACCCACTTGTGTCCCACTGGCTTTATATCGAATGGTGTCCTAATAATTGGACCAAACACATTCCTTTTCTTTAATGAATTCAACTCCACGTCTATGGCTTCTTTCCATTTTAACCAATCTGATCTTTGAGTGCACTATAATATGGACGTGGGTTCATGATCCTCATTTATTTCAAGTGCTACCTTGTATGCAAATATTTCATCAATGTCGACATCTTTCCGGTACCATTGAATTCGAGACATGATATAATTTATTGAGATCTCATTATTATCAATACCTTCAGGACCTTGAGGTTCAGCGTCCCAAATGTCATTGATCGGTACCTTAGGTTCTACCGCGGCCATGTCTATGGTTCCTTAACCTCGGTTTGCTTTGCACCTATCTTTGATTTCCGAGGATTCTTATCTTTGGAACCTATTGGTCTACCATGTTTCAATCGTGCCTTAGACTCTGTAGAAAATTGATTGTGTCCCTTTTGAACATCAATATGTTCTCGTGCATTACAAGCTGGTATGTACGATTATGTAACTTTTTTTGGGTCAACAAAGGAATCTGGCAATTGATTAGCTAGCTTTTGTAAATGTATAATCTTTTGGACCTCTGCTTCACATGCTAGAGTCCGAGGATCTTGCCAATTTAAGGATGTTTGATTCCATGATATTTTTTTGACCAGCTTCTTTGTCTCTCCACCCAATGTATGGAATTCAGATTCAACAAACTGACAATCCACATATCTAGCCTTGAATAAATCACCGTGGTTGGCTCTAGATAGTTAATAATGGTGGGAGAATCATATCCAACGTATATTCTCATCCTCCTTTGAGGTCCCATTTTTGTTCTCTGTGGTGGTGCAATGGGTACATAAACGACACACCCGAATGTCTTTAGATAGGATATGTCTGGCTCATGACCTGTAAGTAATTGGGATGACGAATATTTATGCTCACTAGATGGCCTGATGCGTATAAGCTCTGCTTCATGTAATACTGCGTGTCCCCAAGCTGACACAGGAAGCTTCGACCTCATGAGTAATGGTCGAGCAATCAATTGAATTCGTTTAATGAAGGATTCAGCTAATCCATTATGTGTATGTAAATGTTCCACGGGATGTTCCACACTTACCCCCATGGACATACAATAATCATTAAACGCTTGAGACATAAATTCACCAGCATTGTCTAGACGTATAGTCTTAAGTGGAAAATCTGGAAAGTGGGCTCGCAGACGTATGATCTGGGCCAGAAATCTCGCAGACGTATAATAAACAAAATTGCGAACATCTGGTCGATGCATCAATGAGGACCATAAAATATCTAAACGTCCCACAATGTGGGTGTATTGGTCCACATATATCTCCTTGTATCCTTTCCAGAAAATTTAAAGTCTCTTTAGTTACTTTGACTGGTGATGGCCTTACAATTAGTTTCCCTTGTGCACATGAGATTCTTAGGGATAACTCGTCTCTCTTTTAGAGTGTGCCTATTTGAATTCAAAATTAGCTTACGCATCATGTTACAACCGGGATGGCCAAGTCGGTCATGCCATAAAGTGAATTGTTCATTGAACATCTTGTTCATTGCCATATTAGCTTCTATCATATTTATTTTGGGATGGTAAAGACCAGTAGATAATGCGGGTATAGTCTCTAGGACTTTCTTAAATCCTTGGGTGATTTCAGTAATCTGTAGGAACTCTTGGTTCCCTTCACCCTTAGTTTCAACATGGAAACCATTCAAACAAATATCTTTGAAACTCAATAAATATGTGCCCTTAGGTATAAGAACATGGGCCTGGCCGTAGCCTTTAATTAGACTTCCTATACCCGCTATTGTGCTAATATTGACATTTTTCAAAATTAGATTTACAAAATATCTCTTATCCTTCAAAATTGTGTGGCTTGATCCACTATCCACCATAAATATGTTCTTGTCCTCAGCCATTTCTTAATATGGACAAGAATTATGTTTTATACATAAAAGAATTAAACAAACAAATGTATATGTATTTGAAGGTAATAAAATAATTGAATTTAAACCAAAATAATAATTCAACAAAATCCAAAATCCTAAATCATGGAAAATAAAAATAAAAATAAAATAAATCCAAACAATAGGTGTATAAATTTAATTATCATCTCTTAGACAATCTGAAGTCTCATAATCCAATAAATCATATTTCTCATGGTCGAAATCTCCTTCACCATCGAGATGAACCAAATTAGTTTCTAGATTCTTTTTCAAACTCTCTTGATAGAGATCAATAAGGTGCTTAGGTGTCCTGCACATCTTAGCCCAATGGTTCCCCATACCACATCGGTGGCAAACTGATTTTGTTTTGTGTTGCGGTTTGAAAATTCCACGGCCTCTACCTCGACCACGACCAAAGTCGGATCGGTTCCCACGGCCATAACCATCATAATGGTTTCCTTGGTAATTGCCACGACCACCACGGCCACGGCCGTAATACTTGTCTCTCTGGACGTAGTTGGACTATTTAGTCTCTTTAGGCTCTTTCTTGGTCATATCAACTTTGTGGGCTTCTAGTAATGGGGCAGAACCAGGAGGTCTCATTTCACTGTTCATTAGTAGTAACTCATTGTTCTGCTCAGCAAGTAGCAAACAAGAGATTAGACTTGCATATGTCTTAACACCTTTTTCACGATACTGTTGCTGAAGCAGTATGTTATTGGTGTGAAAGGTTGAGAATGTTTTCTCTAGCAAGTCTTCCTCAGTAACCTCCTTACTACATAGTTTCAAGATTGAGACTATCTTAAATAGTTCTGAATTATACTCATCCACGGATTTAAAATCCTGGATCCTTAGATCTTTCAAATCGAACTGAGCCTTTGGTAGGAGCACAGTCTTTTGGTGACCATATCTATTTTTCAACTCTGTCCAAAGGTCAAGTGGATTATCAATGGTAAGGTACTGGTTCTTGAGACTCTCAGCAAGATGATGGCGTATGAGAAAAATCACCTTATATGTATTCTTTTCAGTGCAATCATTATCATCCTCAATGCATTCACATAGGTCCTTTGATTTCAGGGTAATCTTAGTATCCAATGCCCATTGTAAATAGTTGTCCCCAGAGACATTAAGTGCAGCATATTGGAGATTGTTGATCTTTGACATCTATAAAATAAAACATGCACCCGGTTATATCATGCGGTATTTAAGACCGAACCATGCAATCATTTTTTAGGCCATACGGTATTTAAGACCGAACCATGCCAGTTCTAGTAAATAATTATATGATCACGTGGTTAATTCTATGCATGAAACAGTCCTAGACAAATTAATCTAATATGGATAAGGAAATATGCAAATAATTTCAGGGTTTTAGAATTTCTCTTTTAAGTTTTCCTTTTTCTTTAGTTAGGATTACGACAAGAGGTTTTAGGGAAATAATTTTTTTTTCTAGGGTTCCGATTTTAAGATCTTAATTTTAGGGTTTCATGCAAGAATATAGAATCAATCAAACAATAACAATCAATCTATTCTATGCAATTCTTAACCTCAAAACAATCGGATTTTAATATTTTAGAATTTTAGGGTTTAAAGCTTTAGGGTTTTGATTTGTTGATTGTGTAATTGTAGATTTTAGGGTTCTAATATAATTTTGGATCAGATTCGATATATGTGTCTGATAAGTTCGATTGTTTACCTTAAACACCGATGGGGTTGAATGGAATTGATCTGGGAGCTAAAGACCTTGGATATACCTCGAGCTTGATCACGAAATACGAACACGAACTGATCATGAACGCGGATTGATCACGAAGAAAGAACTTGATCTGGTTGAGAGCTTTGAACGAACAAAGGGTGATGTGAGGCGGTTTAGGTTTAGGGAATTTTCTCAGTGGAGTTTAGAACAAACTCGTGCTGATAACGTGTTATAAAAGTAGAGAAACTAGAGGTTGTATTCTCTTGTGTTGTATTGTATATCTTTATCAATCGAATAAGTGTACATATATATGGTAGTACACAAATCCCTAAGTACATTAGGAATCCTAAACCGACATTGAATAATAAGAGGTAGGATGATGGGCCTTTTGGACTTGGACATGTATGTGCCGGTTATGGAGATCCATCTTCAATGGTTTACAAAAGATTTATCGAGTCAATCACCGAGGGATCTCAATCTTTGTCCTATCTCCTGACTGAGTGCTTTAGCCTATCTTCTAATTTCGTTTCTTGCTCTTTCAGTTTTCTTCTGAGGGATCTCAATCACCGAACTAATGCTCTAGCTAAAAATGTCATTTTTGTTGTAATGAAAATGCTATCTAAGCGAAACCAGAAAAAGAATGTTTACCCATAAAAACAAATAAAACAAACAACTTTTGAAATTTTATACCAAGTCAAAAAAAAAAAAAAAAGCAATGATCCTCAATTTGCTCATTACAAATTACTTTTGGTTATGAATCTTATAAAACCTAATATATATAATCTAAACTCGCTACAGCTATACATAACAGTTCACATATAACACAGTAATATTCTAAAATTGACATACGTTGTTCATTTGAGGTTTAATCGGTTCTTGGGTATATATAAATCAAGAGTCGAACGTAAAACAGTTAGATTTGCAATTTTGTAAACTCTATTAACCAAGTTTAGAGTTCACAGTACATAGCTAACTATAAATAAGGCATTGAAACAGATCTAGGGATCGAGTTGTTTGAAGAAAGCCAAATTGCAAAAGGGCTAGCAGACTACTATGATAAGCTCTTTTAGTCGGCATTAAGCTGCCAGCTAGAAGTCGTAGAGGAAGCTCTCAAGCCTCAAATTTCAACCTCACTGAATGCTAAGCTGATCAGTATCCCATCTGACAAGGAGATACATGCTGCAGTCCTAGATATTCATGCCGATAAGGCACCCGGTCCTGATGGATTCTCAGCTGGGTTTTACCATTCCTTCTAGGAGATAATTGGGAAGGCAGTCATTATGGAGATACGAATTTTCTTTGAAGGGAGAGGAATTCACCAACGCCATAATGAAACACACATTAGGTTAATTTCGAAGATCCCAGGCCCGAAGAAGGTTGCAGACTATAGACCAATTGCGCTCTGTAATGTGCACTACAAGATCATCGCTAAGATTTTTTCAAACAGACTTCAACCAATCCTTTCCAACCTCATCTCCAAGTATCAATCCGCATTTGTCCCAGGACGAGTCATCTCAGACAATGTGTTGATTACACATGAGGTATTACACTTCCTCCGTACCTCTGAAGCAAAAATCCATTGCTCTATGGCGGTCAAAACGGATATGAGTAAGGCGTACGACCGCATCGAATGGTCGTTCCTAGTTACGGTGATCCAAAGGTTGGGTTTTCACGACAAGTGGATCAAGTGGATTATGGATTGTGTCTCCTCAGTCAACTATTCCTTCCTCATCAATGGCTCCCCTCAAGGTAAAGTGCTTCCATCCCGCGGCCTTCGACAAGGTGACCCCCTCTTGCCGTATTTGTTCATTCTCTGCACGGAACTTCTCTCGGGACTGTGTGAAAGCGCAAAAAGGAAAGGTACTCTACCAGGGTGAGAGTTGCTAGAAAGAGTCCCTTGATTAATCACCTCCTATTTGCGGATGACGCGATGTTTTTTAGCAAGACAAGTGTAAGGAGCTGTGACACGCTAAAGCTAATCCTGAAGAGGTATGAGGAAGCCTCGGGCCAGTGCATCAATGTGGCTAAATCCGGCATTACCTTCTCGTCTAAGACACCACCAGACGTCAGATTGAGAGTTAAGCAGGTTCTAGGTATTTCCAATGAAGGGGGTGTTGGTAAATACCTAGGGCTACCCGAGCACTTTGGTAGAAGAAAGAAGGATATCTTTACTGAAATTGTGGACAAATTTAGACAGAGATCCTTATCACGTCCCAATAAATTTCTCTCGGGGGCTGGGAAGCAAGTGATTTTGAAGTCTGTTTTGTCGGCGATGCCGTCCTATGTCATGTCGTGTTCCAAACTCCCAATGTCCCTTTGCAAGCGGCTTCAATCCACCTTAACTCGTTTTTGGTGGGATGATAAGGCAGACAAAAGGAAGATAAGTTGAGTAGCTTGGGAAAAGTTTATGTTAGCGAAAGATGAGGGTGGCTTGGGATTCCGCGACATAGCCTCCTTTAATGATTCCCTCTTAGCAAAAATTGGGTGGAAACTGGTACAGCAACCAGAGTGCTTGTTCACTCAAGTCTTATTGGGCAAATATCGTCATTCTTCCTCCTTTATGGAGTTTAAAGCTCCCTCTAACGCATCCCATGGCTGGAGAAGTATTCTAGAAGGAAGAGAAGTACTTAGGAAAAGGCTAGGTTGGATTGTGGGTAATGGTGAGGACATAAGCGTTTGGTATTCACCCTGGTTGTCTACCGAATGTCCGTTGGGACCAATGGGTCCCCCTACGCTTGTATCCCATGACCTGACAGGTAACTCTACCAGGTGGAATCTGAAAGCTATAAGAAAGCATTTACCTCATCATGAGGAGGATATACACAAGCTTATTTTGAGTGATAAACCAAGACCTGATAAGCTGCGGTGGCTCCCGCTTAAATCTGGAAAGTATTCTTCTAGCTCAAGCTACTGTACGAGCAGAGACAGCCTCGCTACCAAACGTTCTGACGACTTTAGATGGGGCCCCAATGTTTGGAAAGTGGTCACCTCTCCGAAGCTGAAAATGTTTTTGTGGAAGGTTGCAAGTGATGCTCTCCCAGTGGGACAAGCTTTGCAAACCAGAGGATTGGGTGCCGCTGGGAATTGCAAGAGATGTGGAGCTGAGGAAAGCGCAACTCACTTATTCTTTTTGTGTCCCTTTGCGAAACAGGTTTGGAATTTAGTACCAGCTACCAGGAAGCCATTGGTGACAGGCAGGGAGTCAATGAAGGAGTTGCTTGTCAAGGTTGGGTAGATGCTTGTTTTACCCCCAACAGGATTAGGGCTCGCTCCACTGCATCCTTGGATTCTTTGGTTCCTGTGGAAAGCTCGAAATCAGATGATCTTTGAAGATAGAGTGTGGTCGGAAATGGACACAGTGAGGAAAGCTCTCTCTGAAGCCTTGTTCTGGCAGAAGGCAAAACTGGATCAACCCCAGCAGCGAAGGAGGTGTAGCAACAGGGCAGCGAAAGAGCCTCACCCAGAGTCTTGTTTTTGTTTCTCTGACGCGGCCTGGGTTGAGGCCACTAACCGCTGTGGACTAGGATGGGTTATAAAGAATCCAACAAATGTTACGATTAATCAAGGTTGTTCTTCACGACCCTTTGTTTCTTCTGCTCTTGCAGCAGAGCCACTAGCTTTAAAGGTGGCAATCACTGCAGCCTTAGCGATGGGTGTTTCACGGCTGGTATGTTCCTCGGATTGTCAAGTGCTTATTCCTCTTCTCAACTCTGAAGGCCATGCAAATGATATCGACGGTATTCTAGCGGATATCCAGCTTCTGAAGTGTTCGTTTATCTCTGTTTCCTTTTTCTTTATTCCAAGAACTGATAATACTGAGGCAGATGCTTTAGCTAAATCCGGCCTCCTATCTTGTACGTCCTCCTCCATTTCTGGAGTTTGAGTTTCAGTAATCTATGTGTGGTTTAAAAAAATAATAATAATAAGGCATACTATTTATAGTTAATAACTTTTTGTGACTATTCTATATCAATTCTAGCCCATAGAAGGCTTTTTGAAATTTGATGCAGAATTCATTAATCTCTGACTAGTGTTTGTATATACAGTTCACGTGTACGTGTGCATTAACAAATCCAATACTCACGGACAAGATTAAAAATCCTCTAATAGATAAAAATCCGCGCTACACCATATGGAATTTTTTTTAAAACTGATTTTATCTTTTATATGTTTGATAAAATGTTAGTAGTTTTTGTTTTGGGAATTCTCATTAATTTTTTTGACAATTTCATTTTAAATTTTCTAATTTTTGAAATTTTATAATTAATTAGATAATTTTGCTATTTAAAACTCTCAAAATGGTTTATGCATTTGCGGAGATTGGTGGAGAGAAATGTTTAATGTTTAGTGGGTATTTATAGGGTTTTCATTAGGAGATAAATGTGAAGGATTTCACTAGGAGACAAACGGGCTGGTCCGTGTCCAATTGGCCCGTACACAACGGGCAATTTTTATCTTCTGGACCGCAATGGACCGGCCCGCTAAGCTCGTGGACATAAAAGTTATGTCCAAATCCGTCCTGCTAAGCACAGCGGATTAGTGGACTGGCTCGCGTGCCTAAATAATATATTAAAAGATAAAATAAAATTAATAAATAATATATCAAAATAAAGTAAAATTAATAAATAATATATCAAAATAAAGTAAAATTAATAAATAATAATTAAAAAAAATTAAATAAAATCAATATTTATATTAATTTTATAGATGTTTTAATTTTTACATTAAACTTATTTATGTTACCATATACTTTTAAAAGATCTATATTTTAAATTATATAAAAATAGTTATATATTTATATTTAATATTTATTTTTATTTAATATTTGAAGACCGCAGGCCGGTCCGCCAACCCGCGGGTATAACCTGCTAAAACCTGCAATCCGTTTGGGCTAGCCCTTCAAGATATGCTTTTTAATGGATCTAATATTTAGTTCCTATACCCGCCTTGCTGAACTATTAATTGGGGTAGGACCGCAGGCATGGAGCCTGCTTGACACCTCTAGTTCCGATAAGTTGACTAAACTTTTTTTTAGATAAGATTCGATTATTAATAAAACTTAATATAATTTTTTTTTTTTTGAATTTAATGTTAAATTATATTCAAAAGAAAAGCTTTGTTACAACTAGTGATCAGTTTTTGAAAGACTGAAATGAATTTGAAAAACTGAAAATGTTTGTTGAGATCAGAATCTAGTGCCTAGCCACTTGAGTAAAACATTATCATAACGTCGATCCCCCTTGAGTGCAATGGATAAGAGTTGGTCACGCATCTGCCGGTCGATTGTTTGAATGAGAGAAGGTGCCGAAACAGGTGTCTCCCCATGATTCCTTCGGTTCCGCTCCTGCCATAGTGTATAAACTGTAACTTGCAGAACAGAGCAGGCTAGATAACGGGAAGTCCGATCTAACAGTATATGGTTATAATTTTAACGAACGTACAACTTAGTTGGTGCCTTGGTGGTAAGAAATTATACGTCCATAAAAACAAATTGGTTAATTGATGAGATCGTTTTAAACTTTTAACACAAACTTGAGATCTAAAGTCAATTTGATAATGTGGAAAAAAAAAATTCAAATTCGTCGAACTTAAAAAAAAAAATTATGAATACGAATTTGGCCAATTAGCAGCTTTGCAACTACGGAAGGTCAGCCTTGTCCTATATGAATTGTTACAAAAAAATATTGCAAGAGTTACATATAATATATGACAAAATCATCGTTGTTATTTCTCTTTCGGATGATTGAATTGAGATGTGCGCGAGTTCATACTACTTATATCCTTTTGCTGAATTAATAACATATATTTTCGTGTATTAGTTGTATCTATTTGATCATATTTGGGATTAGGAGTGGGCGTTCGGGTACCCTTTTAGGTTTCGGGTCGGGTATTTCGGGTTTTTGGGTTTTCGGGTTTAGAAACATAAGATCCATTCAGATATTTTTAAATTTCGGGTCGGGTTCGGGTAAACACCCATCAGTTTAGGTATTTTCGGGTTTCACCCAAAATCTCAATTAAATTATATTTCGGGTTCGGATCGGATTTGTAATATTTTAATCCAAACCAAAGTAAAAGAACCCGAAATCAATCCAAATTCATTAAAATTGATTATAATCATAAATTTTTAAAAAAACCAAAGTCATCAAACCAAATTGAATTCATGAAAAGAAAAGGACAATTCTAAATAACAAAATACCAAATTCACAAGCCAATAATTTTTGACTTCTTAAAACATCAAATGACATCAAATTCAAAGTTAAAACTATATAATCTATCTAAATTAACATATGAAAATTGACATATTTGAAAACTAATTTATCTTGTAAGTTGTAATAGTGATTATAAAATTACTTCTGAAACTTGTAAATGAACTCAACCTATTGTTAAAGATATATATAACTTTGGATAGTTTCGGGTATTTGTTCGGGTGTTCGGATATACCCAATCGGGTTCGAGTACCCATTTCATTTACTAAAAACATCCAGTTGGATATTTTTAAAGTTCGGATTCGGTTTCGGATAGGATATTTTTAATCGGGTTTGGGTTAAATTTTCGGGTTCGGATATTTTGCCCAGCTATATTTAGGATTATAAATAAGGTCGAACATGCGAAAACGTGGTTCACGGCATGGGTAGGACAGATCGAGAATTAGTACTAATATTGATCAACTGATATTTGTAAATTATATTCTTTTTTATTAATAATGAAAGAAGTTGGTATGGTTCAAATAGTTTCAACCAAGTAATATGTTGTGGTTATCATTGTTTTGTTGATGAAGACAGACTTAATTTTGTAAATGAGCAGGAGTTATTGTAAAGACTTCCTAAATCCAAACACCAATTTTCTGAGACCAAAGATATTATGTTAAATTTCAAATTTCTATAGCCAATGTTAGTTGACCTTGGTGACAGGACTTGCCTTACTTTATTAATGGACCAAGGTGAAATCAAATCACCTTGGTCACCATATACATAGATTTCGATATATACATAGATTATGTCACCATATACATAGATTTCGATATTATATTGTTTCATCTGGAAATCTTAGGTTACACCACAAAGATAATGATAATCGATTGAGTGAGAACGAAGTTGAACTTTTGGTGTACATCAGTACATCAATTTCTTTTTGAAAGTTGACCCGAAATATTTGGGATGGGTAAAGATTTAATTTAAATAACCAATTACATTCTGATGTTCGGTTTTCATAGAATATAATTTGTTACCAAAAGAACATGGTCCACACTTCATAATATTTGTTAACAATTCATAATCTAAACTCCCAAGAATTTAGTTGAAATATACAAATGTTTCGTGTCCTCTTCGATTCACATTGGGACAGAATTTAAAAATATAAAACATATTTTAATCCTTATTTGATCAGAATTTTAAATGGCTTTAAAAATAAGAGAAAAGATATCAACGTGTTTACAGAGTCAGAAACAAATCAAAAAAAAAAAAATTCAAGATTCGTAAAAGAAATATTAAAATTAAAATTAAAATAAAAAATAAATTTTAATCCGCACTTGATCATAATTTTAAAATGATTTTAAAAAGAAGAAAAAAAAGAATTAACAAATTTGATGGGAAAAATCAAGAAAAAAGATTCAAGATTCATAGAAGAAATATTTGAAATTAAAGATAAACTAATAAAGAAAATGGATGTCGTAATAAATCTAATATCAGTTAAGAAAAGAGGCAGATTACTGTATAAAGCCATAGATGTCTAACATTCAATCTAGTAACTGTTAATTGGTTTTGAGTTAGAAATCAAAGCATTTTAATATAGTATTATAGTCTGACACTCTAACACATGCTAACTGAAATAAAACCAATATTCAGCCAACTCAAAAATAATTGTATTGATTTTATGTGAAACTTTTACCAAACTATGACGAAATTTATTTTATAATAAAATTTAATCGGGATAAATAGTTGGAAAAGTCATTTGTGTTGAAAAATTCATATCTACAATCAAACTACAAATTATTTTTGTTATATATATATATATATATATATAAAGTTAACTTTTCTCTAAACTCCTTTCTCTACCTGAGCATCTATCTAAACAATATTATATCTATATATATATATATATATATATATATTTGCATTAAAATTCTAATTTGAATATTCATTCATTGCATATTTATTAATAAATAATAGTAAAAAATAAATAAAAAACAAATTAACTAAAATTAACTAAATTTTAAAATAGTTAAAACAATAATATAATTTTTTAGTAAATTATAAAATAATAACTATATAAAAATGAATTAAGTAAAAAAAATGAATATTTGAAAATAGTAAAAAAATTAGGATGAATTTATTTAGTAATAATGATATATTCAAATTTTAAACAAAAAATGATCATATCAAAATTTAGAATGGGTTAATGAGTTTTAGAAAAGAAGTAAGATTTTAATGCATGGTGGAGTAAACAAAATTTTTTATGTAATTGTATTTATAAAATTCTCAACATAAAAATAAAATTGAAGTGAAACATTAGTTTCTAAGAAACATATATTACAAAGATTTCTTATGAAATTTCACTTATAGAAAAATAAAAGATTAATTACTCAACTCAACTTTAAAATTTTGATCTAAAACAAAGATATTGTAAAGGCCACACTTTTTTTGGGAAAACTATGATAAAAGAATCTTGCAAAAATAATCCATCTAAAAAACCAAAATCAATGGTCACAAAATATAGAAAAAATGATATGTAAGTCTTTCCAAAAAAATGATATGTGATTTGTATAACATATCTCAGAAGGCATATTATCAACTACAACTACAATTCTATAACATGAAATATATATATACATATATATATATATATATATATATATAATAAGTTTGAGATTTCATCAATTTTAAAAAATGCTTTTAACCGAAAACATTGACAGAAACGACATATTTAAAGTACATCATGTTTTTGTTGAGAAGACGATGTTGTTCTTGAATCACAAAATTAACATCTGAAATTAACGTATGAGGTTTTAGACAAATATGTAATTTGGATTAGTGAACGAATATTCATTGTCGGGTTTAATAGTTTCACCATCTAAGCATTCTTGACATGGTCGGAAATTCTATTATGATAGGTGATGCGACATAGCACTAAAAATGTTTATGAAACTTAGGGGCATTCTACAGTTAGAGGTATTCAGGTTTTTGAGCAGTTCAAAGATGTGTTCCAGTCGTTGCAGGGGTTACCACCATCTCGGTCTGATGCTATCACGATCGAGCTAGAATTGGGGACTACGCCACTATCCAAGGCTCCTTACAGGATGGCTCTAGCAGAGATTGAAGACCTGAAAAAGCAGCAGGAGGATCTTTTGGCCAAGGGATTCATTCGTCCTAGCGTCTCGTGGGTAGCGCCGATGTTGTTTGTTAAGAAGAAAGATGGATTTTCCGCTTGTGCATTGAATATTGGGGTCTAAACCGGGTTATTGTAAAGAGCAAGTACCCCTCTTCCCATGATCGATGAGTTGTTGGATCAGTTGAGAGGTGCTACTTGGTTCTCCAAGATTGATCTGGTGTCGGGTTACCATCAGATCTCGATAGATGAGGTAGATGTGAGGAAGACAACTTTCATGATGAGGTATGGGTATTATGAGTTCGTGATGATGCTGTTTGGTTTGACCAACGCGCCAGCAGCGTTTATGAGATTGATGAACAACATGTTTCAGGAGTTTCTGGATGTGTCTGTCATCATTTTCATCGACGATATCTTGGTTTTTTTAAGAGTTCTGATGAGCATGCAATGCATCTGAGAGCAGTGTTGGAGAAGCTGTGGGAGCAGAAGTTGTATGCTAAATTGAGCAAGTGTAGTTTCTGGCAAAGGGAGATGGAATTTATGGGTCACATCCTGGTGGAGGGAATATCTGTGGATCCAGAGAAGATTCAGGCTATCAGAGATTGGCCTAGACCGTAGAATGCGACATAGATCATGAGTTTCCTTGGGTTGGTGGGTTACTAGAAGAGGTTTGTTAAGAGGTTTGCGGGTAAGGCATGCTTGATGACTAAGTTGACAGAGAAGGATGTTCTGTTTGTTTGGTCAAGGGAGGGTGAGGAGGGTTTTGCAAGCCTGAAGGTGATGTTGACTACTACGCCAGTGTTGGAATTGCCAGAGCAGGGTGAGCCTTATTTGATTTATACAGATGCGTCTAGAGTTGGCTTGGGATGTGTGTTGATGCAGCATGGGAAAGTTATTGCCTACGCTTTGCGGCAGCTGTGAAAGCATGAGGACAACTATCCTACTCATGACTTGGCGATGGGTGCTGTGGTTTTTGCCCTGAAGATTTGTAGGTCATATCTTTATGGCGCGAAGGTACAAATGTTTATAGATTATAATAGCCTGAAGTACATATTCACTCAGCGTGAGCTGAATTGGAGGCAGAGGAGGTGGATGGATCTAGTGGCAGACTATGGTCTCGATAGCTTTCCATCCTGGTAAAGCTAATTTGGTTGTAGATGCTCTAAGTCGGAAGCGGGGGGTCTTCGGCTCATGAGCAGGATATGGAGTCTCTGGTTGTAGAAATTAGTGCATTGAGGTTATGTGTTGTTTCTCATGAGCCATTGGATTTGGAGGCGGCTGATCGAGTAGATCTTCTGAGTAGAGTGCGGTTGGCATGCAAGAAGGACGTGGGGCTGGTGAATGCCTCTAGAGATGTTGATTCTAAGTATCAAGTCTCTGCCATGGTACCATTCTTGTGCACGGTAGGATATGTGTGCCCAAGGATGAGGAGTTGAGCAAGGAGATTATGAGGGAGGTTCATGTGAGCATGTTCTCTATTCACCTTGGAGCGACAAAGATGTATCGTGACCTCAAGCGATATTATCATTGGATCACTATGAAGAAGGATGTAGTTAGTTGGGACGCAAAGTGCGATGTTTGCCAGCTAGTGAAGGCCGAGCATAAGATTATGAGCGGCTTGTTGTAGAGTTTGCTCATTCTGGAGTGATCACGATGGACTTCGTGGTAGGATTGTCAATGTTTCAGACCTTTGATGCGATTTGGGTCATAGTGGACCGGTTGACTAAGTCTGCACATTTTCTGACCATCAAGAAGACCAATGGAACATCGGTCTTGGCTAAGAAGTATGTGAAGAAGATAGTCTAACTGCACAGAGTGCCAGCGAGTATCATGTCTGATAAAGATTCCAAATTCACTTTGGTGTTTTGGAGGGCGTTTGAGGTAGAGATGGGAACGAAAGTGCATATGAATACAGTCTACCATCCTCAGACAGACGGGCAGTTGGAGAGAACAATCCAGACTTTGGAGAATTTGCTGAGGATGTATCTGCTGGATTGGGGTAGCCATTGGACGGTTCACCAGAGCTTTGTATAGTATGCGTCCAACAACAGCTATCAGGCGATCAGGATAGCTCCTTCTGAGGCGTTGTATGGGAGGCCATGTCGTACATTGTTATGTTGAACTCTTCTGGGGGGGGGGAGAGGAGAATATATGGTGCGAGTTTTGTTAAGGAGACCTCAGAGAAGTTCCGGGTTTCAAAGATGAACATGAAAGAGGCTCAGGATCGGTAGAGCAGCTATGTTGATAAGAGGAGGAAGGATCTTGAGTTTCAGGTTGGAGACAGAGTGTACCTCAAGATGGCTATGTTGCGGGATCTAAACAGGTCATTGTTCGAGACTAAGTTGAGTCCAAGGGACATGGATCCGTTCAGAGTGGTTGAGTGGGTGGGACCATTAGCATAAAGGTCCAACATGCTTTGGAAGTGAAACCAGTAGGGTTTTCGAGAGGAGAGTCAAGGAATTATGGAAGAAGAAAGTTTCATTGATGAGAGTCCTATGGGATTATTGTAACATCCACGAACCAGAATCCCGGTTTGGGATGTGCATCAATCGATGCATGGTCGGTTTTGTGCGGTTCGAGTTAAGTAAAACGCTGCGTTTTGGGGTTAGGGAAAAACCCTTAACTCGAATTTTTGTCTCATTAGTCGTGTTTAGCCGTCTTTGAGAGTAAAGGAAGAGAGAAAAGTGTTCTTGAGTGTTATTGAGGATTTCTGGAGATTGGAAGCTTTTCCTGTAGAGATCTGTAGTTGGGATCGTTGTAGGAGCTTCCTGGAAGTGTTTTCTTGTTTGTTTGAGGTTCAGAATCGTCTTGGTAAAGGTAAGTGCATGACCATGGTTTATCTAATGTGACACCCCGGTTTCAGAGACTTGTTGAGAGGTTTAAAAGAATTGATTTGCCCACCTATGTCACCAAAGTGCACTTATCTTTTCGGTCAAAGGTCCTGAGAGAACTCCACAGTTAAGTGTGCTTATGCTGGAGTAGTCTCAGGATGGGTGACCTTCCGTGAAGTGACTGTCGGAACTGTGCGAGTGAGGACAAAACACAGGGAAAGATCATGTGGTGATTTGATGGGACGGTAACAAGTCTTTAAAGCCTCCCGGACGTCGGATATGAGTGGGCTCACCGGCCTAGTGAGAAGACGTGAGGCCCATTAAGGAAGGTGGGCCCATGGACTGGGATTGAACATGGGGCCCACTAAGAGGTGGCGGTCGGAGCGTTACAAGTGGTATCAAAGCCCTTACGGTTCTAGGTTTGAGTTTACTAGGCTTTGTGTTGTAGATGTTTGGGATTTGCATGCTGTGATTGATTATGTGAGTTAGTCAACTGTGTGTGACATGGATTCCTAGAACATCCTCTTCGAGCCTACTGTGTGATTCCATGGTGAGTTTATGTTTTGTTATGTTAATTTATATTGGTTTCTTAGCCTTCTGTTCATGGTAGTGCAGATAGTTAGTGAGGATGTTGTTGCTGGTCATGGTCGTGGACGCGGACGTGGTCGTGGTAGGGGCAGAGTCCCAGCAGTTAGTGAGACTACGGACCAGAGTGTGACAGTCGAGGGTGTTGGCGAGTCGCAGGGTGTCCAGGAGGATTCCATGAGTGTGGCCGGAGGGGGCGGTGTTGGTACTCCAGTGATGCTAGGGTTTCGAGTGTGGGAGTCCGAGTGGGTGGAGTCCATGGTGTTGATCTTACGGGCTTGTTAGCACAGTTGTTGGAGCAGTTGCCGGCAGTGGTACCGACTCAGGCTCAGGTAGTGCCACCACTGGTGGCGGAGGAGGGACAAACAGTGGCTACGGATGCAGGAGCTCATCCCCGTTATGTGTCTATGTTGAGAGAGATGCATGGCATTGATACTGCATGGTTTTCGGGTGGTACGGATCCTACTATTGCAGATGCGTGGAGGACGAGTGTGGAACGTAACTTCCAGACTCTGAGAAGTCCTGAGGAGTTTTTGGTGGACATAGGGGTCCACAATTTGATTGGTGATGCTCAGGTGTGGTGGAGATCAGTGGCTGCTAGGAGGGTGCAAAGGGATATGACTTCGGCTGACTTCGTGGAGGAGTTCAACCACAAGTAATTTCCGAGAGAGGCATTTGACCGGTTGGAGGTGCAGTTCTTTCAGTTGTCGCAGGGGTCACGGTCAGTGCAGGAGCTGGTATTGGAGTTCAGTCGACTACTATCTTATGGGAGTCGTGCTATGGAGTATGAGGAGGCCCATATCAGGAGGTTTATGGGTGCTCTTCGTGATGACTTGAGGGTCCATTGTAGAGGACGGAGTTATGCTACGCGTGTAGAGCTGGTTAAGGCTGCAGCAGAGTTTGAGGAGGATATCCGGGCACAGTTAGTGACGGTTAGTCCAGCGGTGCAGCCTAGGAAGGCTCATCATCAGGGAGGTTCTAGCAAGGGCGGCAAGCCTTCGCAGGGAACCAAGAGGAAGTGGGAGGCTACGCAGAGTGGTGCGGGATGCTTTGGTTGTGGGAGCATGGTTCACAAGGTAGCTAGCTGTCCCCAGGGGAATGCTATGACGGCAGCGGTTTTTGTATGCTATCATTGCAGGGAGCCTGGGCACATCAAGCCTAAGTGTCCCAAGTTGCAGCAGATGGCTTTGGTAGTGGTGCAACATGTGGTGAAGCCTGGAGTGCAACAGGTAGCACAGATTGAGCAGGCGCCACGGGTGTACACGACGGTCGAGACTAGTGGAACCAGTGTCGAGGCGATCACAAGTATAATTTCAGGTACTTAAACTTTGTGAATTTCAGTAGGTTCAGATTTTGTGTTTTTACCTGTGATAAAGTGTTAGGTTCTCAACACATGAGGTTTGTGTAGGGACCTTGTTGGTGGGCGGGTTTAAGTCCCATGTTATATTTGATTATGTAGCTTCTCATAGCTTCATTACTCCGGAGTGTGCAGAGAGTGATGATATCAGAGGTGATTCCGGGGAGGGTACAGGAGTGTTCAGAGTTGCGGGAGGCAAGTTTTTGAGGGTCATTGGACAAGCTAGGGGAGTTGATATTCATGTCGCAGGAGAGTCGTGGCCAGTGGATTTGCTTATCAGTCCAGTGGAGTTGTATGATACTATTCTCGGGATGGATTGGTTGCATCGGCATATGGTACATCTTGATTGGCATCGGGGTGGAGTGGAGTTTGAGCGTCCAGGAGGGAAGTTGGTTATTCAGGGTATTAGACCGACTCTAGGGAGTCTCGTGATCTCGGCCATGCAAGCTGGGAAGATGATCGAAAAGGGCCGTGAGGCTTATTTGGTTACTATATCTTTGCTAGAGTCAGTGGGGCAGTCTATGGTTAGCGATATTCAAGTTGTTGAGGAATTTGAAGATGTGTTCCAGTCGTTGCAGGGGTTACCACCATCTCGGTCTGATCCTTTCACGATTGAACTGGAACCGGGGACGACACCGTTATCCAAGGCTCCTTACAGGATGGCTCCAGCAGAGATGGCAGAACTGAAGAAGCAGTTGGAGGGTTTGTTGAGCAAGGGATTCATCCGTCCTAGTGTATCATCGTGGGGAGCGCCGGTGTTATTCGTTAAGAAGAAGGATGAAAGTTTCCGCTTGTGTATTGATTATTGGGGTTTGAACCGTGTCATTGTGAAGAACAAGTACCCTCTTCCCAGGATCGATGAGTTGTTGGATCAGTTGAGGGGTGCTACTTGGTTCTCAAAGATAGATCTAGCGTCGGGTTATCATCAGATTCCCATATATAAGGCAGATGTGAGGAAGACTGCGTTCAGGATGAGGTATGGGCATTATGAGTTTGTGGTGATGCCTTTTGGGTTGACTAACGCGCCAACAACGTTTATGAGATCGATGAACAGCGTGTTTCATGAGTTTCTGGATATGTCGGTCATCATTTTCATCGACGACAGCCTAGTATATTGTAAGTGTCCTGAGGAACATGCAATGCATTTGAGGGCAGTTTTGGAGAAGCTACGGGAGCATAAGCTGTTTGCTAAGTTGAGCAAGTACAGTTTTTGGCAGCGTGAGATGGGTTTTATCGATCATATTGTTTCTGCAGTGGGGGTTTCTGTAGATCCAGAAAAGATTCAGGCTATCAGAGATTGGCCTAGACCGCAAAATGCCACATAGATCAGGAGTTTCCTTGGTATGGCAGGTTACTACAGGAGATTTGTGCAGGGCTTTGCAAGCAAGGCACGTCCGATGACCAAGTTGACAGGGAAGGATGTTCCTTTTGTTTGGTCACAGGAGTGTGAGGAAGGCTTTGCAAGCTTCAAGGAGATGTTGACTACTACGTCAGTATTGGCTTTGCCTAAGCAGGGAGAACCCTATGTGGTTTACATAGATGCATACAGAGTTGATTTGGGGTGTGTGTTAATGCAACAATGGAAGGTGATTGCCTACGCTTCGCGGCAGTTACGGAAGCATGAGGACAACTATCCTACTCATGACTTGGAGATGGCTGCTGTAGTTTTTGCCCTGAAGATTTGGAGATTTATCTTTATGGTGCAAATGTACAGGTGTTTACAGATCATAATAGCCTGAAGTACATATTCATTTAGCCCGAGCTGAACTTGAGGCAGAGGCGGTGGATGGAGCTTGTGACAAATTATGATTTGGAGATAGCTTATCACCATGGTAAGGCTAACTTGGTTGCAGATACTCTGAGTCGGAAGAGGGCAGCTTCAGCTCAGGAGCAGGTTTTGGAGGCTCTAGTAGGGGAGATTAGAGCATTGATGTTGTGTGCTGTTTCTCACGAGCCGCTGGGTTTGGAGGCGGTTGATAGAGCAAACCTTCTGAGCAGGGTGCAGTTGGCTCATAAGAAGGATGTGGGGCTTGTGAATGCCTCTAAGGATGTGGATTCAGAGTATCAGGGCTCAGCTAATGGTACTATTTTGGTGCACGGGCGGATTTGTGTTCCCAAGAATGAGGAGTTGAGGCAGGAGATTCTGAGAGAGGCTCATGCGAGCAAGTTCTCTATTCATCCAGGAGCGACTGAGATGTATCGTGACCTTAAGAGGTACTATCACTAGGTCGGGAAGAAGAAGGATGTAGCTAGTTGGATCGTGAGGTGCGATGTGTGTCAGCTAGTGAAGGCTGAACATCATGTCCCAGATGGGTTACTGAAGAGTCTTCCCATTCCATAGTGGAAGTGGGATATGATTACTATGGACTTCGTGGTTGGTTTGCCAGTGTCTCGGACCTTTGATGTTATTTGGGTCATTGTGGACCGGTTGACTAAGTCGGCACATTTTCTGGCCATTAAGAAGACTGATGGAGCATCGGTCTTGGCTAAGAAGTATGTGAAGGAGATAGTTAGGTTGCATGGGGTGCCAACGAGCATTGTGTCTGATAGGGATTCTAAGTTCACTTCGGTGTTTTGGAGAGCATTTCAGGCGGAGATGGGCACTAAGGTGCATATGAGTACAACTTATCATCCCCAGACAGATCGACAGTCAGAGAGGACGATCCAGACGTTGGAGGATTTGCTGAGGATGTGTGTGTTGGATTGGGGTGGCCATTGGGCAGATCATTTGAACCTGGTAGAGTTTGCTTACAACAACTGCTACCAGGCGAGCATTGGGATGGCTCCTTATGAGGCTTTGTATGGGAGGCCATGTCGTACACTGTTATGCTGGACTCAGGTGGGGGAGAGGAGCATGTATGGTGCTAGTTCAGGAGACCTCAGAGAAGATTAGAGTTCCCAAGCTGAACATGAAGGAAGCTCAGGATAGGCAGAGGAGCTATGCCGATTAGAGGAAGAGAGATCTTGAGTTTTAGGTAAGAGACAGAGTATACCTCAAGATGGCCATGTTGCAGGGTCCGAACAGGTCATTGACAGAGACTTAGTTGAGTCCAAGGTATATGGGTCCGTTCAGGGTGATTGAGCGGGTGGGACCGGTAGCATATAGGCTGGAATTGCTTGAGGTTATGCGTGCGTTCCACAAGGTTTTTCATGTGTCTATGTTGCGGAAGTGTCTCCGTGAGGATGATCAGTTGTTGGCTAAGATTTCTGAGGATCTTCAGCCTAACATGACTTTAGAAGCGAGAGCAGTGAGGGTTCTCGAGAGGAGAATCAAGGAACTTCAGAAGAAGAAGGTTCCTTTAATGATATTCCTTTGGGACTGTGATGGTGTTGAGGAGCAGACTTGGGAGCCAAAGACGAGGATGAAGGCAAGGTTTAAGAAGTGGTATGAGAAGCAAGCCGCGAGTTGAACTTGTCTTGTATGGTCCCAACTGTAGTCCGTGGTTGGAGCGGGAATGGAGTATTAGAGTAGTCCATCTTTCTTGTTTACTTGGTCGCTTAGGGTTGATTGTTTGTGCGACTAAGTAACAGGTGTGCAACTAAGTAATAGGATGAGGTGGTGTTCGGGGTACGAAATTTCCATGAGGCGGTGGTTCAAGTTTCCTGAATTAGAAAGTTTCTAAAAGTGGAAAGTATCCAGAAGTGGAAAGTTATGAAAATGGAAAGTTCTATGGGAGTTAGAATTTATCCATTTTTAGGGGTTATGAGCCTTGGAGGGGCTTGTGTGGCCTTTGTGGCAGTCTTTTGAGACATTGTGTGGCCTTTTTGGCGGGCTGTTTAGCCAATTATGTGGCCTTTGTGGCGGTCTGTTTAGCCAAATATATGGCCTTTGTGGCGGGCTATTTTGCCAATTATGTGGCCTTTGTGGCGGGCTGTTTAGCCAATGTGCCCGTTTAGGCGGCCCTTTGAGATATGTGGTCTTCGTGACGGTCCTTCAGGATGTGTGGCCTGTTGAGGCAATCCTTCGGGATGAATGGTCTTCGTGATGGTCCTTCAGGACAAGTGGCCTGTTGAGGCAATCTTTTGGGATGAGTGGTCTTTGTGACGGTCCTTCGGGGCAAGTGGTCTTCGTGACGGTCCTTCGGGACGAGTGGTCTTTGTGACGGTCCTTCGGGACAAGTGGTCTTTGTGACGGTCCTGTTAAGGACATTTGTTTGGCCTTGGTGGCGGTCTTGTTTAGGATATTTGTTTGGCCATGGTGGCGGTCCTGTTTAGGACATTTGTTTGGCCTTCGTGGCGGCCCTAGTGGCATTTAGATGATCCATGTGTGGTCATGACGTATTCCAGTGAGGGGATATGTGGTTGGTAGGACATTGTGTTGTTTTACGCGAGCCACAGAAGGGGAACCTGGTTAGGGATAGGACTCAGACGTGTTCAGAATTTTTTGCTCGCGATTCTTGGGGAACGTTAGTTCTCCTAGTACTACCATATTCTGAGACTTTGTGGCTTGAGAGTATGATTGGTATATCGGTCTCGGATGACGATCCGGGGGCGCGCTGTAGGGTGGCAACCCGAGAGACGAGTATTGGACTTCCTTATATATATGGCATGAGGGCTTAGGCCCGATGAGGAGCCAACATTATGGCATGCAAACATAGGTCAGATGAGGAGCCAATAAAAACTCAAGGTTTAGGCCTATGAGTAAAGGAAAGTCCAAAAGTCGAGAGCAAATAATGTATGGAACGTGAGTCTATCGCCTAGAGGTGACCTTTCATAAATCGGTCGGAGGAGTGCGGGCCGTGGAGACGGTTGCACAGGAGTCCTTGACTGATGGTTGTTCGAGATTCGAGGACGAATCTATGTTTGTGGGGGAGAATTGTAACATCCGCAAACCGGAATCCCGGTTTGGGATGTGCATTGGTCGATGCTGGTGATGCATCGGTCGATGCATGGTCGGTTTTGTGCGGTTCGAATTAAGTAAAACGCTGCATTTTGGGGTTAGGGAAAAACCCTTAACTCGAATATTTGTCTCATTAGTCGTGTTTAGCCGTTTTTGGGAGTAAAAGTAGAGAGAAAAATGTTCTTGAGTGTTCTTGAGGATTTCTGGAGATTGGAAGCTGTTACTGTAGAGATCTGTAGCTGGGATCGTTGTAGGAGCTTCCTGGAAGTGTTTTCTTGCTTGTTTGAGGTTCAGAATCGTCTTGGCAAAGGTAAGTGAATGACCATGGCTTATCTAAGCTGGAGAATTCTCAGATCTGCTTGTTCATGTGTTGTTTGGCTTGTTAGAATGTTATTTGGGACGTTAGGAAGCTTTCTTGTGGCTTGGGATCGAGTTTTGTGGTTGTAGGAACGAAGATCCGACGAGAAGCTTCGGGGAAAAACGATGTCCGGCATATGCATCGGTCGATGCACTTTGTGCGTCGGTCGATGCAAGTGCGAGGACAGCGCGTAAAACCTAGGGGTTTCGTGCTATGTCGAGCATGTGTCGGTCAATGCAGTGTGCGTGTAACTTTCATCGGTCAATGCAACCTTGTGTTGGTCGATGCAACCCCATCTGGTATCGGTCGATGCAGAGTCCTGGTTTGTTATTGTTGATTGTTGATTGTTGGTTGATGGTTAGAGATGTCTCTATTGCTTGTGTGTATAGCCCAGTAGATGGGAGAATTGCCTTACTAAGTGTTTATAAAATACTCGTGCATTTTCGATTTGTGTTTATGGTGCAGGTAAAGGCAAAGTGTGATCGTCGAATCAAGGCAATGAAGAGGAGGATGTTCTAGTGGCTCGCTTGGTTGTCTGGCTTCTATTAGATTGCTAGAGTTGAGTCCTAGAATGTTGTTTAGGATTGCTGGTTCTCTGGTCTATGTTGATTGGATCATTAGTTGATGATTGGAATTATTACTGGTTATTATTTATGGGTTATTTATTGGATATTGATATTGTTTATGATTTATGCTGTTTGGTGTGATTGTGGTTAGGTGGCTAGTGGGTATGGGACCACTAGTTGTAGAATATTTATTATTACTATTATCTATTATTAAAAAAAAAACGGGTCGGGCCGTCTCATCTAAGCTGGAGATTTCTCTGATCTGCTTGTTTATGTGTTGTTGGGCTTGTTAGAAGGTTATTTGGGCTGTTAGGAAGCTTTCTTGTGGCTTGGGATCGAGTTTTGTGGTTGTAGGAACAAAGATCCGGCGAGAAGCTTTGGGGAAAAAAGATGCTCGGCATGTGCATCGGTCGATGCACTTTGTACGTCGGTCGATGCAAGTGCGAGGACGGCGCGTAAAACCTAGGGCTTTCGTGCTATGTCGATCATCCTGAACGACTCTTTGGAGAGCTTTTGTTCTCCTACTACCATCATAGTCTAAGACTTTGTGGGTTGAGAGTATGGTTGGTATATCGACTTTAGATGACGATCTGGGGGCGCGCTATAGGATGACAACCCGAGAGACGAATATTGAACTTCCCTTATATATTATGGCATGCAGGCTAAGGCCTGATGAGGAGCCTATAAAAACTCAAGGTTGAGATCTATGAGTAGAGGAAAATCTAAAAGTCGAGGGCAAATAATGCCTGAAACGTGAGTCTATCGCCTAGAGGTAACCTTCGTAGATCGGTCGAATAGAGTGCAGGCTGTAAAGACGGTTCACAGGAGTCTTTGCCTGATGGTTTTTTGAGATTCGGGGACGAATCTGTATTGGTGGAGAAGAATTGTAACGCCCGTGAACCAAATATCCTGGTTTGCGATGTGCATCGTTCAATGCAGGTTGTGCATCGGTCGATGCAAGGTTCACTTATGCGGGACGACTTAAGTTAAAATTCTCGTTTTATTGCATTTTAGGTTTGGAAAACCCTAAGGATGAATATAAAAGGAGGAGCTCGACATTTAGAGGGGTTTTGTCCACTTTTGTCGTTCCCAAGAGGAAAAAAAAGAGAGAAAAACTTCTAATAGTTCCTGAGAGCTTTCTTGGTGAGTTCTAAGCCGTTTTTGGAGATATCTGCCCCTGTGAGTGGAGAACTGAGGCAAAGGAAGTGAGTGGAGCTTACTAGGAGGCAGATTTCGTGGGTTTATGGATCAGATTCGACATTCTCAAAGGTGAGTTTGTGATCATGACTGATCTAAGCGATTAGATGCTTGGTTTGTGACCAATGCTTATGTGCTTGTGTGTGAGTGTTTGTCATGAGTTTTGTGGCTTTTGGAGATCGTTTCTGGCTTCACCGAGCCAAGAGGAGACAAAGTAGATAATTTTTCGGTTACGCTCCGCGTGACATCATTGATTGATGAAAGGAGTGCATTGGCCAACGCAGTTAGAGATTTAACGGTGATGCAGGAGGCGTTGCATCGGTTGATGCAAGAAGTGCATCGGTCGATGCATCTAGGGCTTTGGAAGAATTACATCGGTCGATGCAAGGAGTGCATCGGTTGACGCAAGGATGTTGCATCGTTCAACGCAAGGATGTTGCATCGGTCGACGCAAGTGCACAGAGTCGACGTACGAGTGCAGAGTTCTCTTATTTGCTTGTTTTCCTTTGTGTATTATTTGTGCTTGTATTTTCGCTTGTGTATATAGCCTAATAGATGGGTGGATCACCTTACAAAGTATTTATGATAATACTCACACATCTCATTTGTGCTTTTGGTTCAGATAGACAAAATATGATCGTGAAATCAAAGGACATTTTTAAGAATATACTAAATTCTTAAAGAAATTTGAAAATTATACTCAATACTATAGTTATATGAAAACTACACATTTTGAAATGAAAATGGACAGATATACCCTGTTATTAAAAAATATTTTTAACAATTAAATAAAAAAATAAAAAAATAAAAACTAAATATAAATTTTAAGATAATTCAAATATAAAAATAAATTACTTTTTAAAATTGTTAAATTCGGGATAAATGATTAATAAATATAAATTATAAGAAAAATGTATTTATTGTATTTTAAATAATGATTACATAAATCAATTTTTGATCTTAAAATTTTGAATAAAAAAAAGAATTTAAATATTTTTGTTGATATTATTTAGATCTAAATTTATTTAAAAATAAATAATTCAAGATTATACAATTTATAATTAATATATATATATATATATATATTAATGTCTTATAGTTATTTTAATCAATGTTGATTTATTTATAATGTCGAATTTTTGAACAATCGTTTTTTTTTTCTGTTGGCTTAATTATCTTTGTCATCGACTTATATTAAAACAGTTGACTTATGTTATGGATAGTGGATTTATAACATAGTCGATTTTTTTAACTGTTGACTTATTTTTTTGTTCATGGATTTATATATTTTTTTTCTGTTTATTTGTTTATTCATTGTTGACTTATTACATTTTACACTGATTTATTAATAATGTTGATATTTTGAATTGTTGATTGAAGTTTAATTTTTGTTGACTTATTTCATTTTACGTTGACTTATCAATATGTTTGACTTTTTGAACTCTCGACTTATATTTTATTCCTGCTGATTTATGTTTTTTCTTTATTGACTTATAGTAAAAAGCCGACTTTTTTTTTATTAATTGATTTGTTACATAGTCGATTTTTTTGACTTGTTGATTTATTTTCTGAAAGCTCACATATTTGATTACGTTATTAAACTTAATATTTTTGAAAATAAATTAAAATATGTAACTTATATTCAAATTCTCAGTAAAATATTTATTATATCGAAATATATTTATTTATTTTTCAAAATTTTTTATTGAATGACAAAAACTTAATAATTATTAGTGAATTATATATATATATATATATATTGAAAACTAATATTATCTGAAATTTTACTAAATACAAATCCAAAAAGAATAATTTTAATTAATTTTATTTTAATTTATATAATAATTTAAATAATACCAGATGTTTTAGTTATTACTTAAGGGAATATTTTATTTATTTTATCTGAATTTTAATCTTTTAGTTATTGAATAATATTATATATAATGAATTTATTCATCATTTTCTAAAAAAATTTAGCAAAATTTTGAATATCTAGTTTTCATAATGTTTTTAGAAATAATTTTGTCAAATGAATTAATTTAGTTATATTATATTTATTTTTAATTATTTAATTAATTTTTAATTAAAGACAAAATAGTAATTTTGTGCAATATATAAAGTACATTTCAAAGACTTAAATTTTTTTGTATAGATTTTAAATTTCCTACTAAACTTAAGGTATGTATTCAAATTTTTTCTGAAATCAAAACAATGAAGAGCAGGATATTTTAAAGGCTCGGTTGTTTGTTCTATGCTGATGTTAGGTTGCTAGAATATAATGTACAGTCTAGAATAGAACAGTTGTTTAAGCTGCTGTTTTCATTGTTCTGTGACTTGATAACGTTATTATAGTAATGCTGGATTTTTGTTATTGGTTTATTGGTTATTGTTTCTATTGGAGTTTCTGGTTTAATGTTGTTGTTTATTTTTGTTGTTATGTCGATTGGGATTAGGTTGTTAGTGAATATGAAATTACAAATATAATATTATATTAAAAACAAAAAAATAGGTCCGATCGTTTCAGTTTTTCGCACGCATAAGTCTGGTCCATATCCCTTCCATAGTCGGGCAATCTCGTAACACATGCAATTAAGTCCCACTTTTACAGACGTCACATTGTGTCACATAAGTGTCTTTTATGTCTCTCCACATTAGTCATTGGTGAACCACCAACCAAAGAAACAGTCTCACTCACTTTGGAGCCACAACTCTGCATACTCGATGAAAAAACTTCCCCATCTCCTGCCTAGGTTAGCTATCACGTGTTATAAATGAGTAGGCTAACGTCACCGTGAATCCCCATCTGAACATTTCCCCCACGATATTAAGTCCTTAGCCCCTGTGACATGTTCTAACACTTTTGCTACAAACTGTAACTATGTGTTCTCTGATATATATGGCAGAATACGTGCTAGCTCTCAGCTCGTCTCATCTCTCCATAAGTCTCGATCGGGCTCAAACCTCCCCATCAACTTCCAATATATGACATATTACCAAGGGTGTGGTAGTCAACCATTTATCGGTCCAGAACTGGATTTCTTCACCATCCCCAAAACCTAACTCAAATTGCGTATTCACACTCTTCTATGTGGAAGACCAATTACTTTTACCTACAGTCCAAGAAAATTCATGCACCTCTCCCACTTTATATGTCACCATTTGATTATAGGAGATTATAATGTATATATATTTTCATCTGAAATCTTTCGAATTGATAAAATATTTCATGTCACTACATGCTTATATGGATATTATATGGTTTCATCTGAAATCTTAGGCTACACTACATATCTAGATAATAATAATAATCAAGTGATTGAGTATAAACGAAGTTGAAATGTTGGGGTACATATATTTCTTTTTGAAAGTTGACCCGAAATAGTTGGGATGGGTGAAGATTTAATTAACACGTTAACAGTTTAGAATCTGAACTCCCAAGAATTTAGTTCAAATATATGAAGGTTTCGGTGTCTTTCCGATTCTCATTGAGCCAGAACTAAAAAATGAAAGAAAACAAATTTTAATCCTCACTTAGTGAGAATTTTAAAATGATTTAAAAACAAGAAAACAAAATCAACAGGTTTATCGAGTCAGAAATTAAAAGTCAAGAAAAAATTTCAGATTCATAGAATAATTGTTGAAATTAAGATAAACTAAAAAAATTGACGTTTTAGTAATCTAATATCAGTCGAGACAAGACTAAATGTAATATAGAGATTCAATCAATTAACTGTTAATTAGTTTTGAATTAAAAATCCGAATATTTTAATATAGGGCGTGAATGGTTGCACCGGTCAAGGCGCACAAATCCGTCAGCGGATTAAACCGCTTTTTATTTACCATTCACAAGTTTAGTCTACAATAATGCGATTAAAAGATACAGAAAGGAAACTGTTGCGGACCAACTGTGAACTATTTTTATGTATAAATAAAGTTGGTACGCAGCGGACTAAATCGCTGATAGATTTGACCGCCCCAACTGTAGTCACCATTCAGACCCATAGTGATATAGTCTATCGCATGCTAACTGAAATAAAACATGCCAACTCAAAATAATAGTATCAATTTTGATGTGAAATTTTTACTCAACTGTATTAAAATTTATTTTGTGATGAAATTTAATCAGAATAAATAGTTAGAAAAGTTATATGTGTTAACCTAACATCCACAAACAAACGAAGCTCTAGCAACTCTAGTGATAGTGAGAGTTGTGATTGAATTGAAATTTATCAACATCTTCTTTGCTTGAGACTCGTTAACCCTAGCAAATCACTCAATCGTAAGATGAAAGTTAAAAAAAATTCATTGAATTCTACACGACATCTTTCCCCTATATTCTAATTCTTTTTTTCCTCTTTCAATTTTCTCCCGAAAGATCTCAATCGCCAAACTAATGCTCTGTCTAAAGATGCCATTTTTGTTGTAATGACCCCTATCTAAATAAAATGAGAAAAATAATGTTTACCCAAAAGAAGAAAAAACAAATAAACGACTTCTAAAATTTTATATCAAAAACAATGATCATTACAAATTACTTTTGGTTATGAATCTTATAAAACCTAATATATAAATATATATAATCTAAACTCCTACAGCTATACATAACAGTTCACATATAACACATTAATATTCTAAAATTAACATACTCATGTTCGTTCATCGTTTGAGGATGAACCGGTTCTTGGGTATAACTCAACATTCGAACGGAAAACAGTTAGATTTGCAATCTTGTAAACTCTATTAACCAAGTTTAGAGTTCAGAGTACAAAGCTAATTTTAAATAACGCTTACTATTTATAGTTAATAACTTTTTTTGTGATTATTTTATAATTAACATAGCTAATCACACATGGCTTTTTGAAATTTGAGGCAGAATTAATTAATCTCTCATTAACAAATCCAATACCCAACGGACCAGATTAAAGAATCACCTAGATAAAAATCCGCCCTACACCATATATATGGTATTTAAAAAAAAATTAATTTTATCTTTTATATGTTTGCTTAAATGTTACTATTTACAGCCTCTTCCACCGATCCTACCAGAATTCGACTCCATTAAATCACTTTATCCCGTGTAGTAGGAATTAGCTATGGATCGATACTTATAGGGCTAGTTGAAGGACTATTATAAAGTCTCCCTACAGCAGTTATATGTTTGCTTAAATGTTACTACTTCTTCTCTTAGAGTGTTTTTGAGAGGATAAGCTTGTTCTTTGTTTTCTGTGTGTGATTCCACAAGGNGTACGATTTTTCACCTTTGATAATAATAGAAATGCCGAATTTTCTTACTTCTTCTCTTAGAGTGTTCTTGAGAGGATAAACTTGTTCTTTGTTTTTTGTGTGCGATTCCAGAAGGCTGAGTTCGTTTCCTATATCATATCAGAGACCAATCACATCTCCGTGGTGTACTTCATTCCGCTAATAGTTCCCCTTTTAACGATCCCACAATAGAAAAGCGACCGCGATCGTGTTAGATCTTCATCATCGACCATCTTTCTTAACAAGAGAGAAGCAAACACTAGCTTGTGAAGCCATTATCTCAATTCCGGTACAAGTCTCACCACTGAATCTTGTATCACATTAAAATGAGGGCATCTTACAGAATCACTCACCTGTTTGTGGAATAGGTTGTCGCCAACCGGTAGAGCATTTTGAGCTGCTTTCCAAAAGTAGCAACTTTGTCTTAGGCGAACTCTTGATGGACCAGATGTTTTTCTTCTGGGTTGTAGGAACTCAGGGAAGGGGCTAGTGTAAGTGTATCCTTTATTTCTGTGAGTTTTAAAGCTTCATAGTAGCCTGATTTAGCTTAATATATCCCATTTAATGAAGGAAGCCAAACCAGATGTTCGGAGCCCATTTGTTGCTTGGTTTTAGGGATAAGATTTCCTTTGCATAAGCTAGAAGAAATAGAAGGATGAGATCTTTGTTCTATTCTCTAGAGCCCGTGACTAGGAGACTAGCAACTGTAGGGTTTTGGGAGACTTCAGTAGGGGGACCCTGTAGTGACCCTCATCAAGGGATACAAACCGGACAAGAAAAACACTTAAAAGGACACGTGACGAACCCAGGGAGATAAAGAAAGAAAAACCTCGACAAACGACCGAGTAACTTGTGGGAGAAGTCATTTGGACGCGGGAACGGCCAATGGCCAAAAGACGGACGTGGACCATCGGGCCATCAAGGAAATTAGACGACGGACGTTGGGGAATGGTAATGGAAAGGTTAAAAATGAAGGAAAGGAGAGAATAGCCAAGAAAATAATAAGGAAAGGACGAGAAATGGACCATAAGAACGTAATGGCCGTGTACCAACGTACCGGCCAGCGGACCAAAGGATGGTTGGGAGTCACCGCGGGACATACCGTATGTCACGGATGCGGAGACGGACTATGGACGAAAGGACCGTACGTCTCGGATGCTGGGATAGACTACGGATGAGAGGACCGTACGTCTTGGACGAGGGGACCGATCATGGACGAGGGTTTGGTTGATACGAACAAAGGGGATGGAAACGTGGACTCCGGACGAGAGCTTCGGACGCGGGAAGGACGAAGGGAAACTGAAGGGTCCATCCTTAGCCGCGATGCCACGTGTCAAAATCTTAAGCCTCTTCTGCCGGTGAGTGGAATGCACGCGCCACATGCAGCCAAGATTTTTTCACTTGTCAAAATCAATGCAACAAAGTGGACATTTGTCCCACTTGAGAATCGGCTAAAAGGCTTATAAATACCCCCTTTTATCTCTCATTTGCGACCCTAGAACTCCAAAAATATACCAAAACTCTCTCAAAATTTCGATTGATTCTTTAGAGAAAGAGTCTAACAGATTTTGATCTAAGGAGAGACAAGGAGAAGGGTGATTCAAGCAAGAGGCTAAGGAGGAGAAGAGGAGCTGTCAGATCTACGGTGTGGTGAAGTCCAAGACAATCAAGTGCTGCTAAAATAACTGTGAGTTGTGGTTGTGTGTTTCAGATGATGCATGAGCTCTAAAGCTCATGTATCCATCCTTGTGTATTGTTTGCTTCTTTGATGCATGTTTTCTTTGATAGATTCATGATAACAAGCTTAATAACTTGAGTAGATCGACATGCATTAACCTAGTTGAATGCATGTGGTCTTGAGAAGGTTCAAATTGAACATGCATGCATAGATCTAACGATGAAATCAGAAAATCATGAGTTCTTGAGATGCAAAACTAATCTTGCATAATTTTTGGTTGTGTGAGCTTGCATGTTTAATTTTTGAGAAGATGGGTGTGCATGCAAATTTTTTGGGAGTTATAATCGGTGAACATGATGAAAGATTATGTTCACTTGATGAGATAAAATGCAATAATTTTCTTGCATAAATTTCTTGATGAAAATGGATGACATGCACGAAAAAGAAATGAGGAAAAATGGAGTAAAAATACAAGAAAAGGTGAATATTCTTCAGAATAATTTCACTAAGATTTTTGGGGGTTAAAAATGATTGCATGCATGTAAAAATAATCCTAAGTTGCTTGAATAACTTTCTTGCTTCACAAGGATTGTGTGGATTTTCTTGCTTGAATTTTCTTGAAATTTATAGCTTGAAAATAAATTGTTTGTCATAGAAGTACTTAAATTATTTGTGCATGTTAGCTTAGAATTTAGTACTTAATATGATCGGACTAGCGAATGATCTCTGTCCCCAAAAGTGAGTTGGTCCGGCGAGTTAACCTTCACGGTCTCGTGGCAAACAAATTAGGCTACACCACATAATTAATAATAGTTAAGTGATTGAGTGAGAACGAAGTTGAACTTTTGGTGTACATATATTTCTTTTTGAAAGTTTGACCCGAAATATTGGGGACGGGTAAAGGTTTTCATAGAATATAATTTGTTACCAAAAGAACATGGTCCACACTTCATAATATTTGTTTACAATTCACAATCTAAACTCCCAAGAATTTAGTTGAAATATACAATTGTCTCGTGTCCTTATCGATTTTCATTAGGCCAGAAATTAAAAAAAAAACATATTTTAATCCACACTTGATCAGAATTTTTAAAATAATATTAAAATAAGAGAAAAAAATATCAACGAGTTTATCGAGTCAGAAAAAAATTCAAAACAAAAAAAAAGAAATTCAAAATCCGTAAAATTAAAGATAAACTAAAAAATAACAAATTTTAATCTTCAAGAAAAAGAATTAACAGATATAACAATCAGAAAAATCAAGAAAAAAATCAAGATTCATAGGATAAATACTGAAATTACAGATAAATTAAGAAAGAAAATTGACGTTTTAGTAAATCTAATATCAGTTGAGACAGAGACTTACATTAATATATAAAAACATAGATGTGTAATCTAATAACTGTCAATTGGTTTTGAGTCGGAAATCTATGCATTTTAATATAGTGTTATAGTCTAACACAGGCTAACTGAAATAAAACCAATATATAGTCCGCCAACTCAAAAATATTAGTATTAATTTTATGTGAGATTTTTATGGAATTATGACAAAAGTTAATTTATAAAGAAATTTAATCAGAATAAAAAGTCATATGTGTTGAAAATCTCACATCTTCAAACAAACAAAGCTCTAGCAACTCTGACGACAATGAGAGTTGTGAGTGAATCCAAATTCACCAACATCTTCTTTGCTTCAGACTCGTTGACTTTAGTCTAATCACTCAATTGGGAGATCCAAGAGATTCTACATGATATACTAATTTTCTTTTCTTTTTTTGTTAATGATCTGGCTAAAGATGATCTTATTGTTGTAATGAACCCTATCTTAGTGAAATGAGAAAAGGAATGATTTACCCAAAAAAAAATGACTTCTAAAATTTTATATCAAAAATAAGGATCGTCAATTTTCTCATTACAAATTACTTTTGATTATGAATCTTATAATCTAAACTCGCTACAGCTATAATATTCTAAAATTAACATACTCTTGTTCTTGGGTAAAAATCAAGATTCGAACGGAAAACAGTTAGATTTGCAATTTTGTAAACTCTATTAACGAAGTTTAGAGTTCAGAGTACATAGCTGATTTCAAATAACGCTTACTATTTATAGTTAATAACTTTTTGTGACGATTCTATAACAACTCTAGCCCATACATGGCTTTTTGAAATTTGATGCAGATTTAATTAATCTCTGATTAGTGTATGTATGTATAGTTCACGTGTACGTACGTGTGCATTAACAAATCCAATACTCACGGACCAGATTAACGAATCCTTATGGTATTTTTAAAATAAAATATTTTTGTCTTTTATATGTTTGGGAAATCTCATTAAAATTAGTTACAATTTCATTTCAATTTATCTAATTTTTAAAATTTTATAATTATTTACATAATTTGCTATTTTAAACTTTCAAAATGGTTTCTGTATTTGCCGACCCATAAACC
>NC_025692.1:19567765-19568155 GCF_000633955.1 Camelina sativa | reverse complement strand
TCAGGGGCGATCCCACATCCAACACCGTGGATGAACCTCTCCAGATTGTGAGATTGTACTTGTTTTTGAAAATCCAACCCGATCCAGCTCTACCATCTTGCTTTCAAGCCGCATCGGCAAAACAAGTCACTAAATCTAGGAGGATTTGGGGTTGCAATGGGGATTGAGAAGGCGTCCGGAGGTGAGATCGGGGGAGTTGAGTCGATTGCCATTCTTTTGCCCTAGTGATGGCAATTGATATGCTCAAATTTAACCCTGAGCAACTATCTCAAATTAAGAGATCAATTGTAGTACTTAGGGATCAAATCCACAAAGACTCCAGATTTACACAATAGATCTAATTATCTTTTAATTATGATAAACATAAATATTGTAATTAAATTGCAAGAT
>NC_025692.1:19561820-19567665 GCF_000633955.1 Camelina sativa | reverse complement strand
TTCCCATATAAATGCTCCTCCACTCATGTGACGCTGAGTTGAGAACCATATAGTCAAGAAGTGAAGATGTTTAACAGTAGAATTTGAATTATAGGTATGGATATATCTGACACCCAATAGGACTTTAGCCGGAAGATAGTTTGGTATAGAAGGATCTCCAAACTAATTTTTGCTAACAATGCTCTATTAAAGGTATGGATATATCTGACACCCAGTCCCCTTGTCTTAAACGATTCAGTCATTTTCTTCCAAGAAATTGAACTCATTTTTTTTCTTCCAAGTATTGGATTCCCACCAAAACCTAGTGAGAGCAGCTTGAATACATTTGCAAAGAGAGCTTCGGAGATGGAAGCAAGACATAGTGTAGGTAGATATTGCTGCTAGAACTTATTTCAACATAGTGATCTTCCCTACTTGAGGAGAGGAAACGAGAAGACCAACTCAAAGCTCTCTGTTTGATCCAGTCAACAATTATATTGAATAAGTCATTTTTCTTCGGGTTAAATAATTCTGGTAAACCCAAATATTTCCCTTCTCCTCCTTCTTTCTCGATCCGTAGAAGCTGTTTGATCTGATGCTTTCTCATATTTCTGTAGAAAAATTTGTAGAGTTCTGCAAAATTTTGGATCTGATCGGCCAAAAACATTGTATCATCCACAAAGAGGAAATGATTTACTCGAAGACTTCCTTTTGCAACTCTTATCCGTAAAAAAAACGTAGAGTTACCAAAAGGTAACGGTCGTTATATTATGTCAGTATACATATATATGGATATAATCTGAAATCTTAGGCTACACCACATAGATAATACACCACATAGATAATAATAGTTAAATGATTGAGTGAGAACGAAGTTGAACTTTTGGTGTACATATATCTTTTTGAAAGTTGACCCGAAATATTGGGATGGGTAAAGATTTAATTCAAATAACCAATTACATTCTGATGCTTCGGTTTTCATAGAATATAATTTGTTTCCAAAACAACATGGTCCACACTTCATAATATTTGTTAACAATTCATAATCTAAACTCCCGATAATTTAGTTGAAATATACAATTGTCTCGTGTCCTTTTCGATTGTCATTGGGCCAGAAATAAAAAACAAATTTTAATCCACACTTGATCACAATTTTAAAAATAATATTAAAATAAAAGAAAAAATATCAATGAGTTTATCGAGTCAAAAAAAAATCAAAAAAAAAATATCAAGATTCGTAAAAGTAAAAATTTTAAAAGAAAAAAACAAATGTTAATTTTCACTGATCAGAATTTTAAAATAAAAGAAAAAAAAATTAACAGATATAACAATCAGAAAAAATCAAGAAAAATTCAAGATTCATAAGATAAATATTGAAATTAAAGATAAACTGTAACATCCGCGAACCGAAATCCCGGTTTAGGGATTGCATCGGTCGATGCACTATGTTTGATTCTGGAACTACTCATAGCTTAATTACTCCAGAGTGTGCAGAGAGCGCGGGAATCAGAGGGGATCCTAAGAAGCGTACTGGAGTTGTTAGAGTTTCGGGAGGCAAGTTCCTGAAAGTTATTGGACGAGCTAGAGGAGTTGATATTCAGATCGCGGGGGAGTTGTAGCCAGCTTATTTGCTTATCAGTCCAGTGGAGTTGTATGATGTTATTCTCGGGATGGATTGGTTGCATCGGCACATGGTGCATTTGGATTGTCATCGGGGTAGAGTGGAGTTTGAGCGTCCAGGAGGGAAGTTGGTTTTTCAGGGTATTAGACCGACTTCGGGGAGTCTCGTGATCTCGGCCATTCAGGCTGGGAAGATGATCGAGAAGGACCGTGAGGCTTATTTGGTTACTATATCAATGCCAGAGTCAGTGGAGAAGTCTACGGTTAGCGGTATTCCGGTTGTTGAGGAATTTGAGGATGTGTTTCAGTCATTGCAAGGATTACCACCATCTCGGTCGGATCCTTTCACGATTGAACTGGAACCGGGGACGACGCCGTTGTCCAAGGCTCCTTACAGAATGGCTCCAACAGAGATGGTAGAGCTGAAGAAGCAGCTAGAGGATTTGTTGAGTCAGGGATTCATCCATCCTAGTGTATCACCGTGGGGAGCGCCGGTGTTATTTGTCCAGGAAAAGGATGGGAGTTTCCGGTTGTGTATTGATTACCGGGGTTTGAACCGGGTCACTGTGAAGAACAAGTACCCTCTTCCTAGGATCGATGAGTTGTTGGATCAGTTGAGAGGTGCTACTTGGTTCTCCAAGATAGATCTAGCGTCGGGTTATCATCAGATCCCGATAGACGAGGTAGATGTGAGAAAGACTACATTCAGGACAAGGTATGGACCTATGAAATATTAAAGTTTCTTAAGAAGTTTTTAATTTCACTTTTTCAAAATTAAGAATAAAATTTGTTTTAAGATACTTTCATTACATTCTTTGATGGAGATACTCTAAGTACATTAGGAATTCTAAACCGACATTAAATAAGAAGAGGTAGGATGCTGGGCCTTGTGGACTTGGACATGTATGGGCCGGTTATGGAGATCCATCTTCAATGGTTTACAACAATCCCCTTTGGATGACATAACCGTTCAAATGCTAAGAGGTCATCATAATACGCTTGGGGATGATGCCTCATTAAAACCTTACCAGGAAAACCCATTGGGACAATACCATGGTGAAGGAAAAAAAGTACAACACGTATTACAGCCTCTGTTCTAAGCATCACTAAAAGTCATTGAGTCTGCGCTTCCCAATCTGATGCTTGAGCTTCCTGAAAGTTGATGTCCGTAATGACTTGGTGAAAAGATCGGCTGAATTGTCGCAGGATGGAACTTGCGCCACTTAAACTTCTCCGGCCTTTTGTAGTACATGTGTGAAGAAGAACTTAGGCAATATATGTTTCGTCTGATCTCCCTTGATGTAACTGATAACAGGTTTTTCACCCAGGGTATCAATTCCCTATGCAGTTGTAGTACAAAGGGTTATCAATCCAAATGGTTGTTTATGATAGCAGGAAGGATGCAATCAGAANAACCCCTTTGACCTAGCTTCCCAGACCTGCCCGAGGGTCTACTCGATGGGGTACACGAGGATGAGGTCGAGTTAGTCCTCGGGTAGATCTTCGGGTTGGTCTTCATGCTCTTGGATCCTCCTCGATCGTGTTGGGGTTCAGACTCGTTCTTCCAGCTCGATGGCTCCTTCGGATACATCTTCGGGTTTGTCCTTGTTTTTCCCCATTTTAGGCTCTTAAGCACCTGTTATCATCCAAAATATGAAAATGCAAAAATGCAACACCCTAAATGGCCTAAAAGTGAATTCCTACAGTTAATGACCTAAAAATGCTAAGTTAAGGGTATGAATAATGCAAAATATGGACAAAAAAGGATGCTAAAAACATGTAAATTAAAGAGTTATCAGATCCCCAAACTTAAATCTTGCTAGTCCTCTAGCAAGGAAGTAGGAGAGTGCGGTTTGAAAATGGGGACTCATAACCTTTATATATTGTGACAACCCGTCCCGCGGACCCCATTAGTCCCCCGCTAGCTGCCCCAATTGACCGTCCGTGGACCCAACTAGCCCCCCGCTAGCCGTCCCAACGGACCCCAAGCTGGCCCTGTAGGGCATCAATCCTAACCCATCACTGTGGATATCCAAATCCACCAGTAGGTTATTGGTGCGCCATGAGTTCCTCGAATCCTGGTCCCCACCCTTTAAAAACTTTCCCACAGGACAAGCTGTCACTAATTGACCTGCAGATCAATTGGTGGCAACTTCTCCTATGGGAAGGTTGATAAAGGGTGAGGACTAAGAGGACATCTATTGGACCTAGATCAACGAGTAGTACATGAATATTTTCTTTATTTGGTTTATTTTCTTTCCAAAAAAAAATGGTATTGTATTTGATTTTTTTTTTCCTTTGTTGCGTTATTTTTGCATTTCCTTCCGGCTTTAGGGCTAGCTGAAGGACTATTATAAAGTCTCCCTACAGCAGTTGTACTTCTTCTCTTAGAGTGTTCTTGAGAGGATAAACTTGTTCTTTGTTTTTTGTGTGCGATTCCAGAAGGCTGAGTTCGTTTCCTATATCATATTAGAGACCAATCACATCTCCGTGGTGTACTTCATTCCGCTAATAGTTCCCCTTTTAACGATCCCACAATAGAAAAGCGACCACCATCGTGTTAAATCTTCATCATCAACAATCTTTCTTAACAAGATAGAAGCAAACACCAGCTTGTGAAGCCATTATCTCAATCCCGGCACAAGTCTCACCACTGAGTCTTGTATCACATTAAAATGAGGGCATCTTACAGAATCACTCACCTGTTTGTGGAATAGGTTGTCGCCAACCGGTAGAGCATTTTGAGCTGCTTTCCAAAAGTAGCAACTTTGTCTTAGGCGAACTCTTGATGGACCAGATGTTTTTCTTCTGGGTTGTAGGAACTCAGGGAAGGGGCTAGTGTAAGTGTATCCTTTATTTCTGTGAGTTTTAAAGCTTCATAGTAGCCTGGTTTAGCTTAACATATCCCATTTAATGAAGGAAGCCAAACCAGATGTTCGGAGCCCATTTGTTGCTTGGTTTTAGGGATAAGATTTCCTTTGCATAAGCTAGAAGAAATAGAAGGATGAGATCTTTGTTCTATTCTCTAGAGCCCGAGAGTAGGAGAATAGCAACTGTAGGGTTTTGGGAGACTTCAGTAGGGGGACCCTGTAGTGATCCTCATGAAGGGATACATACCGGACAAGAAAAACACTTAAAAGGACACGTGACGAACCCAAGGAGATAAAGAAAGAAAAACCTCGACAAACGACCGAGTAACTTGTGGGAGAAGTCATTTGGACGCGGGAATGGCCAATGGCCAAAAGACGGACGTGGACCATCAGGCCATCAAGGAAATTAGATGACGGACGTTGGGGAATGGTAATGGAAAGGTTAAAAAGGAAGGAAAGGAGAGAATAGCCAAGAAAATAATAAGGAAAGGACGACAAAATGGACCATAAGAACGTAATGGCCGTGTACCAACGTATCGGCCAGGGGACTAAAGGATGGTTGGGAGTCACCGCGGGACATACCGTATGTCACGGATGCGGAGACAGACTATGGACGAAAGGACCGTACGTCTCGGATGCTGGGATAGACTACGGATGAGAGGACCGTACGTCTTGGACGAGGGGACCGATCATGGACGAGGGATTGGTTGATATCTCCAAAAATATACCAAAACTCTCTCAAAATTTCGATTGATTCTTTAGAGAAAGAGTCTAACAGATTTCGGAGAGACAAGGAGAAGGGTGATTCAAGCAAGAGGCTAAGGAGGAGAAGAGGAGCTGTCAGATCTACGGTGTGGTGAAGTCCAAGACAATCAAGTGCTGCTAAAATAACTGTGAGTTGTGGTTGTGTGTTTCAGATGATGCATGAGCTCTAAAGCTCATGTATCCATCCTTGTGTATTGTTTCCTTCTTTGATGCATGTTTTCTTTGATAGATTCATGATAACAAGCTTAATAACTTGAGTAGATCGACATGCATTAACCTAGTTGAATGCATGTGGTCTTGAGAAGGTTCAAATTGAACATGCATGCATAGATCTAACGATGAAATCAGAAAATCATGAGTTCTTGAGATGCAAAACTAATCTTGCATAATTTTTGGTTGTGTGAGCTTGCATGTTTAATTTTTGAGAAGATGGGTGTGCATGCAAATTTTTTGGGAGTTATAATCGGTGAACATGATGAAAGATTATGTTCACTTGATGAGATAAAATGCAATAATTTTCTTGCATAAATTTCTTGATGAAAATGGATGACATGCACGAAAAAGAAATGAGGAAAAATGGAGTAAAAATACAAGAAAAGGTGAATATTCTT
>NC_025692.1:19559489-19560804 GCF_000633955.1 Camelina sativa | reverse complement strand
GGTTAAAAATGATTGCATGCATGTAAAAATAATCCTAAGTTGCTTGAATAACTTTCTTGCTTCACAAGGATTGTGTGGATTTTCTTGCTTGAATTTTCTTGAAATTTATAGCTTGAAAATAAATTGTTTGTCATAGAAGTACTTAATAGCTAGTTCTCATAGAATATGATCGGACTAGCGAATGATCTCTGTCCCCAAAAGTGAGTTGGTCCGGCGAGTTAACCTTCATGGTCTCGTGGCAAGGACGTTTTGATGCTTAGCTAGCTACTAGCCCGAACCGTTGCATGACGATGCGACTAAGTTGTGGAACCGGTTGGTTACTTTTGTGGTTTCATCGCGGTATGGTTGTGGGAGAATGGGACATAGTAATGAAGGGCCCTAGGTTGTGGAAGTCTAATTTTACCAATTTTGTATTGGTGCCTTATTAGCAATTCTTACCCGAAAAATGTTGCGAGTGTGGTGGTGTGATAGTCTGAATGACTAAGTGTCCAGAGGAGTCAAGTCTCTTGATATCTTCTAATTTTTCTTGTGAGACTTGTTGTGGTCTGCTGTGTGATTGACGCTTCTGCATTGCGTGTTCTGATTGCTATTGCATGTTGATTGTTGCATGTTTGAGTGTGTTGTTGTGGGGTAGTTGGGTGGGAAGATTGCATGTTAGAGGGATTACCCAACTCACTAAGTAATCTTAGATTACTCATGATAATATTTTGTCTTGAAAGACAGTGTGAGGTGGGTATAGAGCTTGGACAACTAGGAAACCGGCTAGGGCGTTTTCTTGCTGTCTTGCAAAAATTTAATATATCCTTTTCTTCGAAAATGGATCCAACTGTTTTACTTAAGTGTTTTGTTTTAATGTACATTATACATAAGTAATAAATCGAGATATCTTCATATATATTCGGACAAGTGGAAATGGTAAATGGTCCTGTCCGGGCCAGCACAATGCCGCTTGCGTGCCAAAGGTTGAGAAGCCTAAGGTGCGTACGTAGCAGGTAGGCGCCGTCGGGGAACTGGTCGAGAGTCCTAATTCGTTGGTGGAACCTCGGTCGGATTGCAGGCGGATGTCCTCTCGTGACGATCTCCGGGCCGGTCCTCAGTTAGTCCGGCCGTAGGAACGGTTTGGGGGCGTTAAAGCCCCATAGGTGATAAAGCGGCAGAGATAGAAAACCATGGAATTATACAAATCAGAGTGGTTGAGCCCATACCATTGAGTTTCCCTAGGTTTCATGAGGTCTGTTCCCATATAGATGCTCCTCCACTCATGTGATGCTTAGTTAAGGACCTTACATTCAAGAAGTGAAGATGTTTTACATTA
>NC_025692.1:19552835-19559389 GCF_000633955.1 Camelina sativa | reverse complement strand
CTAATTTCCAGACTTCCTTTGAAAAAAAGACAGTGGAAGAGGAGTTCAAGGACAAATTCATCACCTTCATGATGCGGACATCGATCCTAGCATCCAAACCGCCGAACCAGATTTTGTACAATATCTTGTACCAGAAGTACGAGAAGGTTCCATGATACGATCATAGCCTAAACAGCTCAAAAAGAGGTTTACCTTAGTTGTGCAAGATATTGTAAGCTCCCTAGAACTGAAGGATGTCAACTGGTCTGTACCAGCTTCATGCCACCACAACGGATATGATCACATTTTCAAGGAAGAGCTTGCTGAAGGCTTTTACCAAATGAGCCTTGAACAAACCAGTCCCCCGGTATGAAACCTCTTTTGGCAGGTCGAGGAATCCCTAGAAGTCAAAAGAAGACATTGGAGCCGCAACTGACTTGCGAAACAAGTTTAACCTTCAAGAGCAATCAAGATAGTAAAGATCAAGACAAGAGCTGTGAAGTAGTTCAAAGAGTAGTACAAGAAATGACTAAGAGGACATCTATTGGACCTAGATCGCATCTAGGTAAGACGCATCACGAGAGTTGAAGTATGTTTAATATTTTCTCTATTTGGTTTATTTTCTTACCAAAAAAAATGGTTTTATGTTTGATTTTATTTTTTTCCTTTGTTGCGTTATTTTTGCATTTATTTCCGGCCTCAGGGCTAGCTGAATGACTATTATAAAGTCTCCCTACAGCAGTTGTACGATTTTTCACCTTTGATAATAAATAAAAATGTCGAATTTTCTTACTTTTTCTCTTCGAGTGTTCTTGAAAGAATAAACTTGTTCTTTGTCTTTTGTGTGCGATGTTCGTATGCTATATCAGAGACCAATCACATCTCCGTGGTGTATTTCATTCCGCTAATAGTTCCCCTTTTAAGGATCCCACAATAGAGAAGCGACCACCATCGTGTCACATCTTCGTCATCGACCATCTTTCTTAACAAGAGAAAAGTGACCGCCAGCTTATGAAGCCACTATCTCAATCCCGGTACAAGTCTCACCACCGAGTCTTATATCACTTTAAAATGAGGGCATCTTACATAATCACTCACCTGTTTGTGGAATAGGTTGTCGCCAACCGGTAGAGCATTTTGAGCTGCTTTCCAAAGTAGCAACTTTGTCTTAGGCAAACTCCTGATGGACTAGATGTTTTTCTTCTAGTTGTAGGAACTCACGGAAGGGGCTACTGTAAGTGTATCCTCTATTTTTGTGAGTTTTAAAGCTTCATAGTAGGCTGATTTAGCTGAATATATCCCATTTAATGTAGGAAGCCAAGCCCAGATGTCCAGAGCTCATTTGTATCTTGGTTTTAGGGATAAAATTTCTTTTGCATAAGCTAGAAGAAAGAGACGGATGAGATCTTTGTTCTATTCTCTAGAGCCCGAGAGTAGGAGACTAGCAACTGTAAGGTTTTGGGAGACTTCAGTAGGGGGACCCATAGGTGATAAAGGGCAGAAATTCTACAGATCGGGGTGGTTGATCCCATACCAATGAGTTTTGCTAGGTTTCCTGAGGACTCTTCCCATATAAATGCTCCTCCACTCATGTGACGCTGAGTTGAGAACCATATAGTCAAGAAGTGAAGATGTTTAACAGTAGTATTTGAATTATAGGTATGGATATATCTGACACCCAATAGGACTTTAGCCGGAAGATAGTTTGGTATAGAAGGATCTCCAAACTAATTTTTGCTAACAATGCTCTATTAAAGGTATGGATATATCTGACACCCAGTCCCCTTGTCTTAAACGATTCAGTCATTTTCTTCCAAGAAATTGAACTCATTTTTTTTCTTCCAAGTATTGGATTCCCACCAAAACCTAGTGAGAGCAGCTTGAATACATTTGCAAAGAGAGCTTCGGAGATGGAAGCAAGACATAGTGTAGGTAGATATTGCTGCTAGAACTTATTTCAACATAGTGATCTTCCCTACTTGAGGAGAGGAAACGAGAAGACCAACTCAAAGCTCTCTGTTTGATCCAGTCAACAATTATATTGAATAAGTCATTTTTCTTCGGGTTAAATAATTCTGGTAAACCCAAATATTTCCCTTCTCCTCCTTCTTTCTCGATCCGTAGAAGCTGTTTGATCTGATGCTTTCTCATATTTCTGTAGAAAAATTTGTAGAGTTCTGCAAAATTTTGGATCTGATCGGCCAAAAACATTGTATCATCCACAAAGAGGAAATGATTTACTCGAAGACTTCCTTTTGCAACTCTTATCCGTAAAAAAAACGTAGAGTTACCAAAAGGTAACGGTCGTTATATTATGTCAGTATACATATATATGGATATAATCTGAAATCTTAGGCTACACCACATAGATAATACACCACATAGATAATAATAGTTAAATGATTGAGTGAGAACGAAGTTGAACTTTTGGTGTACATATATCTTTTTGAAAGTTGACCCGAAATATTGGGATGGGTAAAGATTTAATTCAAATAACCAATTACATTCTGATGCTTCGGTTTTCATAGAATATAATTTGTTTCCAAAACAACATGGTCCACACTTCATAATATTTGTTAACAATTCATAATCTAAACTCCCGATAATTTAGTTGAAATATACAATTGTCTCGTGTCCTTTTCGATTGTCATTGGGCCAGAAATAAAAAACAAATTTTAATCCACACTTGATCACAATTTTAAAAATAATATTAAAATAAAAGAAAAAATATCAATGAGTTTATCGAGTCAAAAAAAAATCAAAAAAAAAATATCAAGATTCGTAAAAGTAAAAATTTTAAAAGAAAAAAACAAATGTTAATTTTCACTGATCAGAATTTTAAAATAAAAGAAAAAAAAATTAACAGATATAACAATCAGAAAAAATCAAGAAAAATTCAAGATTCATAAGATAAATATTGAAATTAAAGATAAACTGTAACATCCGCGAACCGAAATCCCGGTTTAGGGATTGCATCGGTCGATGCACTATGTTTGATTCTGGAACTACTCATAGCTTAATTACTCCAGAGTGTGCAGAGAGCGCGGGAATCAGAGGGGATCCTAAGAAGCGTACTGGAGTTGTTAGAGTTTCGGGAGGCAAGTTCCTGAAAGTTATTGGACGAGCTAGAGGAGTTGATATTCAGATCGCGGGGGAGTTGTAGCCAGCTTATTTGCTTATCAGTCCAGTGGAGTTGTATGATGTTATTCTCGGGATGGATTGGTTGCATCGGCACATGGTGCATTTGGATTGTCATCGGGGTAGAGTGGAGTTTGAGCGTCCAGGAGGGAAGTTGGTTTTTCAGGGTATTAGACCGACTTCGGGGAGTCTCGTGATCTCGGCCATTCAGGCTGGGAAGATGATCGAGAAGGACCGTGAGGCTTATTTGGTTACTATATCAATGCCAGAGTCAGTGGAGAAGTCTACGGTTAGCGGTATTCCGGTTGTTGAGGAATTTGAGGATGTGTTTCAGTCATTGCAAGGATTACCACCATCTCGGTCGGATCCTTTCACGATTGAACTGGAACCGGGGACGACGCCGTTGTCCAAGGCTCCTTACAGAATGGCTCCAACAGAGATGGTAGAGCTGAAGAAGCAGCTAGAGGATTTGTTGAGTCAGGGATTCATCCATCCTAGTGTATCACCGTGGGGAGCGCCGGTGTTATTTGTCCAGGAAAAGGGTGGGAGTTTCCGGTTGTGTATTGATTACCAGGGTTTGAACCAGGTCACTGTGAAGAACAAGTACCCTCTACCTAGGATCGATGAGTTGTTGGATCAGTTGAGAGGTGCTACTTGGCTCTCCAAGATAGATCTAGCGTCGGGTTATCATCAGATCCCGATAGACGAGGTAGATGTGAGAAAGACTACATTCAGGACAAGGTATGGACCTATGAAATATTAAAGTTTCTTAAGAAGTTTTTAATTTCACTTTTTCAAAATTAAGAATAAAATTTGTTTTAAGATACTTTCATTACATTCTTTGATGGAGATACTCTAAGTACATTAGGAATTCTAAACCGACATTAAATAAGAAGAGGTAGGATGCTGGGCCTTGTGGACTTGGACATGTATGGGCCGGTTATGGAGATCCATCTTCAATGGTTTACAACAATCCCCTTTGGATGACATAACCGTTCAAATGCTAAGAGGTCATCATAATACGCTTGGGGATGATGCCTCATTAAAACCTTACCAGGAAAACCCATTGGGACAATACCATGGTGAAGGAAAAAAAGTACAACACGTATTACAGCCTCTGTTCTAAGCATCACTAAAAGTCATTGAGTCTGCGCTTCCCAATCTGATGCTTGAGCTTCCTGAAAGTTGATGTCCGTAATGACTTGGTGAAAAGATCGGCTGAATTGTCGCAGGATGGAACTTGCGCCACTTAAACTTCTCCGGCCTTTTGTAGTACATGTGTGAAGAAGAACTTAGGCAATATATGTTTCGTCTGATCTCCCTTGATGTAACTGATAACAGGTTTTTCACCCAGGGTATCAATTCCCTATGCAGTTGTAGTACAAAGGGTTATCAATCCAAATGGTTGTTTATGATAGCAGGAAGGATGCAATCAGAACAATGCAAGTCAAGCCAAGCAAGAATGGGGTTTTGTCTAACAATCCTAAAATAATAAAAGAAAAGAATATAAACAAGGAACCACACGACCTAAGCACTCGATGCAAGCATTCGAGTACAAGATCGGGTGGGGTGATCGAGTAAGCAAAGAAGGTATGAACAACTCGAGGGGTTACTCGAAGCAGGTGATCGTGTACCTGTTCGGGTAAGGGATCGAGTGATGAATAGAAATGCAAGCAATTAAAATACGAAAGCTTCTAAGGATGGGGTAATCAAATCCTAAGTATTCCTAACCAGTATAGATGTCTTACATGCCTCAAGCAAATATTTCCTAGAAAATGAATCTCTAAAATCTTGTTAAAACACTCTCGTGATAGAAACAATCAACCTTGATCACTCCCCTACCTAACTCTCGTTGGAGAAACATGACCAAGCAGGCATTAAGATCCGATTCATTATTGTCAGTAGACCCCTTACTCATCTAATCACTTAGGCTAAGTGAGTAAATCTCTAGCATTGGTTGATTCAAGCATCTCATCTACACCTCTCGGTGGTAAAACACCTTAGATCTAATCTCATCCTCTCGGTTTGTTGACAACATTAAGAACACCAATCTAGAAGGAAATCTATTAAACATATACAATCAACTAAGACATCCTAACCGATCAAGAACACAAAATCATCTATCCCATCCCTATAAACTTTACTACACTACTCGGAAATCATAGCAGGAAACATCAAAGCAAATATAAACGAAAATTGCATTATATTAAACGATAAAGTAGAGGGATTAGAATACAAGATAGAAATCTAAAGAAATGATAACTAGTTATGAAATAAAATCTAAAACAAAAGGGAAAAGTGTTTGAGTCGCTCAGTTCTCTCACAGAAGCTCTCGCTCTCTGGTTTGAGGGTCTGCGGCGTGCTCGTTTGCGAGGAAGGAGAGGAGGGGTTTATATATGGAAACCCCTTTGACCTAGCTTCCCAGACCTGCCCGAGGGTCTACTCGATGGGGTACACGAGGATGAGGTCGAGTTAGTCCTCGGGTAGATCTTCGGGTTGGTCTTCATGCTCTTGGATCCTCCTCGATCGTGTTGGGGTTCAGACTCGTTCTTCCAGCTCGATGGCTCCTTCGGATACATCTTCGGGTTTGTCCTTGTTTTTCCCCATTTTAGGCTCTTAAGCACCTGTTATCATCCAAAATATGAAAATGCAAAAATGCAACACCCTAAATGGCCTAAAAGTGAATTCCTACAGTTAATGACCTAAAAATGCTAAGTTAAGGGTATGAATAATGCAAAATATGGACAAAAAAGGATGCTAAAAACATGTAAATTAAAGAGTTATCAGATCCCCAAACTTAAATCTTGCTAGTCCTCTAGCAAGGAAGTAGGAGAGTGCGGTTTGAAAATGGGGACTCATAACCTTTATATACTGTGACAACCTGTCCCGTGGACCCCACTAGTCCCCCGCTAGCTGCCCCAATTGACCGTCCGTGGACCCTGCTAACCCCCCGCTAGCCGTCCCAACGGATCCCAAGCTGGCCCTGTAGGGCATCAATCCTAACCCATCACTGTGGATATCCAAATCCACCAGTAGGTTATTGGTGCGCCATGAGTTCCTCGAATCCTGGTCCCCACCCTTTAAAAACTTTCCCACAGGACAAGCTGTCACTAATTGACCTGCAGATCAATTGGTGGCAACTTCTCCTATGGGAAGGTTGATAAAGGGTGAGGACTAAGAGGACATCTATTGGACCTAGATCAACGAGTAGTACATGAATATTTTCTTTATTTGGTTTATTTTCTTTCCAAAAAAAAATGGTATTGTATTTGATTTTTTTTTTCCTTTGTTGCGTTATTTTTGCATTTCCTTCCGGCTTTAGGGCTAGCTGAAGGACTATTATAAAGTCTCCCTACAGCAGTTGTACTTCTTCTCTTAGAGTGTTCTTGAGAGGATAAACTTGTTCTTTGTTTTTTGTGTGCGATTCCAGAAGGCTG
>NC_025692.1:19514218-19548818 GCF_000633955.1 Camelina sativa | reverse complement strand
GCCGGTGAGTGGAATGCACGCGCCACATGCAGCCAAGATTTTTTCACTTGTCAAAATCAATGCAACAAAGTGGACATTTGTCCCACTTGAGAATCGGCTAAAAGGCTTATAAATACCCCCTTTTATCTCTCATTTGCGACCCTAGAACTCCAAAAATATACCAAAACTCTCTCAAAATTTCGATTGATTCTTTAGAGAAAGAGTCTAACAGATTTTGATCTAAGGAGAGACAAGGAGAAGGGTGATTCAAGCAAGAGGCTAAGGAGGAGAAGAGGAGCTGTCAGATCTACGGTGTGGTGAAGTCCAAGACAATCAAGTGCTGCTAAAATAACTGTGAGTTGTGGTTGTGTGTTTCAGATGATGCATGAGCTCTAAAGCTCATGTATCCATCCTTGTGTATTGTTTGCTTCTTTGATGCATGTTTTCTTTGATAGATTCATGATAACAAGCTTAATAACTTGAGTAGATCGACATGCATTAACCTAGTTGAATGCATGTGGTCTTGAGAAGGTTCAAATTGAACATGCATGCATAGATCTAACGATGAAATCAGAAAATCATGAGTTCTTGAGATGCAAAACTAATCTTGCATAATTTTTGGTTGTGTGAGCTTGCATGTTTAATTTTTGAGAAGATGGGTGTGCATGCAAATTTTTTGGGAGTTATAATCGGTGAACATGATGAAAGATTATGTTCACTTGATGAGATAAAATGCAATAATTTTCTTGCATAAATTTCTTGATGAAAATGGATGACATGCACGAAAAAGAAATGAGGAAAAATGGAGTAAAAATACAAGAAAAGGTGAATATTCTTCAGAATAATTTCACTAAGATTTTTGGGGGTTAAAAATGATTGCATGCATGTAAAAATAATCCTAAGTTGCTTGAATAACTTTCTTGCTTCACAAGGATTGTGTGGATTTTCTTGCTTGAATTTTCTTGAAATTTATAGCTTGAAAATAAATTGTTTGTCATAGAAGTACTTAATAGCTAGTTCTCATAGAATATGATCGGACTAGCGAATGATCTCTGTCCCCAAAAGTGAGTTGGTCCGGCGAGTTAACCTTCATGGTCTCGTGGCAAGGACGTTTTGATGCTTACCTAGCTACTAGCCCGAACCGATGCGTCTAAGTTGTGGAACCGGTTGGTTACCTTTGTGGTTTCATCGCAGTATGGTTGTGGGAGAATGGGACATAGTATTGAAGGGCCCTAGGTTGTGGAAGTCTAATAAGGACCAATTTTGTATTGGTGCCTTATTAGCAATTCTTACCCGAAAAATGTTGCGAGTGTGGTGGTGTGATAGTCTGAATGACTAAGTGTCCAGAGGAGTCAAGTCTCTTGATATCTTCTAATTTTTCTTGTGAGACTTATTGTGGTCTGTTGTGTGATTGACGCTTCTGCATTGCGTGTTCTGATTGCTATTGCATGTTGATTGTTGCATGTTTGAGTGTGTTGTTGTAGGGTAGTTGGGTGGGAAGATTGCATGTTAGAGGGATTACCCAATTCACTAAGTAATCTTAGATTACTCATGATAATATTTTGTCTTGAAGGACAATGTGAGGTGGGTATAGAGCTTGGACAACTAGGAAACCGGCTAGGGCGTTTTCTTGCTGTCTTGCAAAAATTTAATATATCCTTTTCTTCGAAAATGGATCCAACTGTTTTACTTAAGTGTTTTGTTTTAATGTACATTATACATAAGTAATAAATCGAGATATCTTCATATATATATTCGGACAAGTGGAAATGGTACATGGTCCTATCCGAGCCCGCACAATGCCTCTTGCGTGCCAAAGGTTGAGAAGCCTAAGGTGCGTACGTAGCAGGTAGGCGTCGCCGGGGAACTGGTCGAGAGTCCTAATTCGTTGGTGGAACCTCGGTCGGATTGCAGGCGGATGTCCTCTCGTGACGACCTCCGGGCCGGTCCTCAGTTAGTCCGGCCGTAGGAACGGTTTGGGGGCGTTAAAGCCCCATAGGTGATAAAGGGGCAGAGATAGAAAACCATGGAATTCTACAAATCAGAGTGGTTGAGCCCATACCATTGAGTTTCCCTAGGTTTCATGAGGTCAGTTCCCATATAGATGCTCCTCCACTCATGTGACGCTTAGTTAAGGACCTTACATTCAAGAAGTGAAGATGTTTTACATTATTTACCTAATAGGACTTTAGCCCGAAGATAGTTTTGTTTTAGAAGGATTCTCCAAACTAAGTTTTGATAACAATGCAATATTAAAGGTATGGATATATCTGACACCCAATCCCCTTGTCTTAAACGATTCGGTCATTTTCTTCCAAGAGATCAAACTCATTTGTTTTTTTTCCAAGTAGTGGATTCCCACCAAAACCTAGTGAGAGTAGCTTGAATACGTTTGTAAAGAGAGCTTCGGAGATGGAAGCAAGACATAGTGTAGGTAGGCATTGCTTCTATAACTTATTTCAACATAGTGATCTTCCCTACTTGAGGAGAGGAAACAAGAAGACCAACTCAAAGCTCTCTGTTTGATTCAGTCAACAATTATATTGAATAGGTCATTTTTCTTCCAGTTAAATAATTCTGGTAAATCCAAATATTTTCCTTGTCCTCCTTCTTTTTGGATCCGTAGAAGCTGTTTGCTTTTATTTTTATCTCCAATAGGGTTTTAGTAGAGAAAATGATAAATAATTTGGATTGATTATCGGTTGACCTGATGCTTTCTCATATTTTTGTAGAGAAATTTTAGATCTGATCGGCAAACAACATTTTATCATCCACAAAGAGCAAATGATTTACTCAAAGACTTCCTTCTACAACTCTTATCCCTAAAAAAAACCTAGAGCTACCAAAAGGTAACGGTCGTTATATTATGTCAGTATACATATATAAGAATATAATCTGAAATCTTAGGCTACACCACATAGTTAATAATAGTTAAGTGATTGAGTGAGAACGAAGTTGAACTTTTGGTGTACATATATTTCTTTCTGAAAGTTTGACCCGAAATATTGGGGACGGGTAAAGGTTTTCATAGAATATAATTTGTTACCAAAAGAACATGGTCCACACTTCATAATATTTGTTAACAATTCACAATCTAAACTCCCAAGAATTTAGTTGAAATATACAATTGTGTCGTGTCCTTTTCGATTTTCATTGGGCCAGAAATTTTAAAAAAACATATTTTAATCCACACTTGATCAGAATTTTTAAAATAATATTAAAAAAAGAGAAAAAAATATCAACGAGTTTATCGAGTCAGAAAAAAATTCAAAACAAAAAAAAAGGAATTCCAAAATCCGTAAAATTAAAGATAAACTAAAAAAACAAATTTTAATCTTCACTGATCAAAATTTTAAAATAAAAAGAAAAAGAATTAACAGATATAACAATCAGAAAAATCACGAAAAAAATCAAGATTCATATTATAAATACTGAAATTAAAGATAAATTAAGAAAGAAAATTGACGTTTTAGTAAATCTAATATCAGTTGAGACGAGACTTACATTAATATATAAAAACATAGATGTGAAATTTAATAATTGTCAATTGGTTTTGAGTCGGAAATCTATGCATTTTAATATAGTGTTATAGTCTAACAGAGACTAACTGAAATAAAACCAATATATAGTCCGCCAACTCAAAAATAATAGTATTAATTTTATGTGAGATTTTTATGGAATTATGACAAAAGTTAATTTATAAAGAAATTTAATCAGAATAAAAAGTCATATGTGTTGAAAATCTCACATCTTCAAACAAACAAAGCTCTAGCAACTCTGACGACAATGAGAGTTGTGAGTGAATCCAAATTCACCAACATCTTCTTTGCTTCAGACTCGTTGACTTTAGTCTAATCACTCAATTGGGAGATCCAAGAGATTCTACATGATATACTAATTTTCTTTTCTTTTTTTGTTAATGATCTGGCTAAAGATGATCTTATTGTTGTAATGAACCCTATCTTAGTGAAATGAGAAAAGGAATGATTTACCCAAAAAAAAATGACTTCTAAAATTTTATATCAAAAATAAGGATCGTCAATTTTCTCATTACAAATTACTTTTGATTATGAATCTTATAATCTAAACTCGCTACAGCTATAATATTCTAAAATTAACATACTCTTGTTCTTGGGTAAAAATCAAGATTCGAACGGAAAACAGTTAGATTTGCAATTTTGTAAACTCTATTAACGAAGTTTAGAGTTCAGAGTACATAGCTGATTTCAAATAACGCTTACTATTTATAGTTAATAACTTTTTGTGACGATTCTATAACAACTCTAGCCCATACATGGCTTTTTGAAATTTGATGCAGATTTAATTAATCTCTGATTAGTGTATGTATGTATAGTTCACGTGTACGTACGTGTGCATTAACAAATCCAATACTCACGGACCAGATTAACGAATCCTTATGGTATTTTTAAAATAAAATATTTTTGTCTTTTATATGTTTGGGAAATCTCATTAAAATTAGTTACAATTTCATTTCAATTTATCTAATTTTTAAAATTTTATAATTATTTACATAATTTGCTATTTTAAACTTTCAAAATGGTTTCTGTATTTGCCGACCCATAAACCATAATTAATAGACAAATTTCACAGTTCCTTTTTGCTTACATATAATGACAATTTTAATTTTAATTTTGTGTCATAGTAAAAATTAGTTAAATTGTTATAATAGAAGAAGATGAAGGGAGATGTGACAACAATTTCATAGTAACTTTCGTATAGTTTAATATTTTATTTTGTAAATGGGAAATTGCAATATCAACGAAGCAAAATTGTGTTCTGCGTCCAAATATGTAGTTGGAATCTCTAGACTTCACCATACAAATACAATTCATACATCTGTCTTCGTGGCTAAGTACTTAGCCAGGAAAGTATCAAAAGATTGTCTGTGTTCTTTCTATTGACAACGGGTAAATCATGTTTCAAAAAGATGGTTCTTTATCCATCATTCATCACTCGAAAGGTTTAGTTGATAGGACGGCTTGTCTCGCAAAGGTATCAATTTCATTTTACAAATTTTTTTGATTTCTGCAAAGATTGAATGATTATGTCCCAAGTCAAGCCAAAAGTCGATTACCGTATGATTTATGATTTTTCGCTTTTAGTATAGTTACTTTAATACTTTAACTTCTAATATATTTTTGAATACTATGTTCTATGTATACTTCTTTAACATCACAATATATATAGTTCTTATATCCAGTTCTGCAGAAATATCTTCTCTAGTTTGATACTTTTATTAATCAGATTCGTTTTTGCCAGCAATGGTCTGTTTGTACATGTCTTAATGTTTACAACGGAATACTAATAAGGGCATGTTTTGTAGTGATATATATAGTATTACAGTATAATGTCACCTTGGTTTTTAAGATAGGCATATAGACAACGACATCGGTTCATACTTTATTAATCATATCCGGAAGACAAAGTTACAAAGAAGAAATGGAGGAACAATGAAGCAAAGGAGTGCAAACTTGCCGATTACACACACACAACCCCACTATCCATTATTATTGCATGACAACGTCAATAAAACGAAACATCAACTGTATGATTCATTCATTTTATAGGTAAGTTATAAGTGTTCAACTTACAAGCACTGGTAGTTCGCTGGAGCTGTTCTACCGCAAACATTGAGGAGTACGGTGAGATCGATGGGAAGGTTAAGGTTGATTCCAAGAACGTTAGCCTTGACCAAAGTGCAGAGGCAGGCTGCGGCCTCAAGGTCAGCCAAGCCTTGGATGAGAGTGCAGCATGGCTGTACAGGTGGGCTTCCCACTGTTATGTTCACTATCTTGAGAACATTTGCGCACAGAGCGACCTTAAGGGTATCATTAGGACAAGTCCCTGTGGTCGCAGTGGTGTAAGTGAAGAAGAGGAGGTTGAGGGAAAGGAAGAGTGCAAGGGAGGTTCTTGGAGCCATTTGTTTTGGGAGTTGAAAAGGCTTAAGAAGTATTAGTGAGTTTAAGTTTGTATGAGATTGGTGGAGAGAAATGTTAAGTGTTTAGTGGGTATTTATAGGGTTTCCATTAGGAGATAAATGTGAAGGTTTGCACTAGGAGACAAATGTGAAGGTTCCGATGAGTTGACTAATTTTTCTTTTAAAATATGATTCAATTGTTCAAATTAGCTGGTTCTCTCTAAAAGTATATGGTTATAATTTTAAAGAACGTACAACTTGGTGCCTTGGTGGTAAGAAATTATATGTCTAAAAAAACAGAAAAATTGGTTAATTAATGAGATCGTTTTAAACTTTTAACACAAACTTGAGATCTAAAGTCAATTTGATAGTGTGGAAAAAAAATCCAAATTCGTCGAACTTAAAAGAAAAAAAATTGTGAATACTAATTTGGCCAATTTGCAGGTTTTCAAATACGGAAGGACAGCCTTGTCCAATATGAATTGTTACAAGAAAAAAATTGCAAGAATTAGATCCAATATATGAGAAAATCAACGTTGTTATTTCTCTTTCGGATAATATGTTTCTATATTGAATTGAGATGTATGCGCGAGTCATACTACTTATGTCCTTTTGCTGAATAAATAACATAAAATTTCGTGTATTAGTTGTATCTATTTGATCATATTTCGGATTATAAAAAGGTCGAACATGCCAATACGTGGTTGACGGCATGGGTAGTGCGGCTATAGGAGAGATCGAGTAATTTGGAAAAAGTAATTTTGTTCATCAAAGGTTTTTGTCAGAAAAATCAATTATATTCTTATATCAATCAATAATTTTAAGATCTAAATTCAGATAAATAATCAAAGATCTAGCATTAAGAACAACCTATGGTGTTGAACAAGAAAGATAATGAATCCAAACAATTAATCAATCTAATAATCCATGAAATCCCTAATGATAAACCCTAAACCTAACAAGCAGATCTACTCATACATAATTGTGAGAACACAAATCATGAATAAAATAGATAGCATTAAGAGATTAAAGAAAGAAGAAAATGAATTCTGAATCTTCTCTGAAGGAGTCGTGATTTTTCTCTCCAAAAGTTCTCTAAAAATCTCTCAGGGTTTTCTCTCAAAAGTTGTAGGAAAAAATAAAGCTTAGGTCTAACCAATGATCATAAAAATCCTATATATATTCCTAAAACATGTCCAGGGACTAATGATGCAAATATAGAAAACATTGGGGTGGTTTTATAAATTTTCAAAAATTGTGGGAAAGCTTCCGATTTGTCTTGTGGACACTGCATCGATCGACACATATGAAGCATCGATCGATGCTTACTCTTGAACTGGTCTCCCAACTTCGTAGCTCAGCCTCAATGCTTGATTATACTCCAAATCTTCCTATTTAGCTCCATTATGCTCCCATCCTAAATCTTATAAAGACTCAAAAGACTCTAAAAATACCAAAAAGACTCTATAAATAAGACTTATATTATGGCTAAAAACACCTAAAAACCATGATATATCAACTCTCCCAGACTTAGCATTTGCTTGCTCTCAAGCAAAACATAAACTTAGACCTGTGAAAGAGGTTTGAAAATGCAGAAACTCTTTTTATTTCCAAAAGTATTACCATAATCATCCAAACCATAATCCATATGCTTAGCAAATAAATCCAAATCGAACCACCATGTACATCTCCGTTGACATTCATAACATCCCAAATTCAAACCAAATTCCACTACTTCCTCCATTAAGCCTTCATTGGTGGGTCTCATCAATTTGATCAATGTTAAGAACCTTCTAGACTCATTCCCGTACAATACCATAACAAGCAAGACAAATCTTTACCACCAGTGGTACTCTTTCTCTCCCCCAGACTTATTTTATTTAATCTTCCTATGATCTTTGTTTTTTTTTCTTTTTTTTCTTAATATCTTTTTTTTTTAAATCAAAGGTGTAGGCGAATAATGTGGTCATCGGTAATTTACCTACCCCTCGCTTCCAAGCTTTGTGTGATCATTTGACTCAAGAGTAGAATAATGAGGTCATAGGTAATTTACCTACCTCTCTAAACTGATCAAAATCATCTCATCTTTTATTCTTTTTTTAAAAAAAAAACAAAGTTCCCAGGAAACATATTTCAAACTTTAAATAGGGGAGAGGAGTACCAATTTTTTTTTCTTTTTCTGAAATCTTACTTGTCAGGTATAAACAAGGAGCCAAACTCTATGAACATCAATCTCTTTGATGAGGTAAAAAGAAAAGTACAGAAATTACCTCAGGCTTTTATGGATTCTGTTGGAAATTCGGATGTCTTTGGTAAGCTGGTCAGCCTTTGGATTTTTCGTTAGGCGGATTTGTGGATTCAATCTGCAGCATTAATCAACCAAGGCAGTACACTAAAAAGAAAAATCATAATTCCAACAATTTTTTTGACTCAATCATTTTTTTTTTCGACTGACTCTCAAAAACAAAAACTTTTTTCAACTGACTCTCAAAAACAAAAACGTAGTTAGTAACTGCCTCCCCCAAACTTAAACAACATTGTCCCGAGTGTTATCAAGTAAGAGATTGGCGAAGAAAAATAAATAAAAACGAATAAGTATTGAAATTGTGAACAAAATCGGTTTACCAATCCAGATGTTCTGTGTCGACCGATGCTGATGGTGTGTCGGTCGATGCACTTTGCAGATGCAGAGAGTTCCAGCATTACTCCTGAGTTAGCTGCGATTAATTTGTGTTTTTCTCATTCCTTGGCTGTTAGCACTGCTAAGAATCACTCAAACACAAGATTAAATGCAACATGATAGATAGAAGTTCATAATTCAATACAAATTCAAACTGACTCAAAGCAAGAATAAAAATGACTCAATTTAAGTGGAAAAGAAAAACCTATGAGTGGGTTGCCTCCCACTAAGCGCTTGTTTTAAGTCATTAGCTTGACTGTGTCGGATCTCAGGCATCCGGTGGATTGGAACATGGCAATGAATGCTTCCGAGAGTATGTCCTCTTCATCCAAGGGCGTGTGTAGGCAGTAGGTACATGAGATCTGCCAAGGATGTGAGGATCATGACCAGGACGGGACTGAGGTATGGGTGACTTTCTTTTAAGTCCTGCAAAATCATCAACAGAAGAAACAAGCGCTCTACGATAATCTCGTGGCTTGGTTAACTACAAAAAAAGTTTTTGTACCTTTGAAATTCTTATTGATGAATGGAGAAGGTTTAGGAGAAGGAGATGCTTACCTTGGCTTTACCTGTGGATTCTGGACTTTGGAATGGTGAGATTTCAGCTTTACAACTGGTCGAGGACTTGCAGCTAAGGAATCAACTCGAGAATCTTTGGTTTTAGACAAGTTTGGACGTTCTCGTGGAGGTGTTTCGATCGATGCAATAGCTGCCTCGATCGATGCTGGGCCTGCAACTTGTGTTTCTTGAATGATTCTGCAACTTTCCTCAGCAATCCGTGTTTCCATTACAAAAACATCATCTACTAGCGACTTGTCATGGATCAGAACCTCATCATGGTCTCTAGTACTGATTAGATGATCTCCGCTCCAATCTTCAAGCTTAACAGCTTGCTTACTCACTTTTTCAACAGTCTCCAACTCGTTGACATACCCAGCAGTAATGTCTCAATGAATCTCTATGAGCGGATCATCATCAAAAGCAATTTCCACAGAAATTGTCTGACCATCAATAGTGGGAGCCTTTCTCAGCTTGTCCATCTCAAAGTTCATAACCAAATCATCTATATTCAGATCTATTTGTCCCTTTTTCACATCTATGATGGCACCAGTTGTAGCCAAGAAAGAGCATCCTAAGATGAGAGGATCACTAGGCTCTTTGTCATACTTCAACACCACAAAGTCAGTGGGAATCGTGCAATCTCCAATCTTGATTCGAATATCCTCTAAGAAACCTTCAGGAATCCTTCTGGATCTATCTGCTAAGATAAGAGAGATCTTAGTTGGTTTGAAATCTGTCATCCCAAGTCTTACAATAGCCGAATGTGACATCAAATTGATACTAGAGCCAAGATCGCAAAGAGAATGAGAAAACCTTCCTGTGGAGATAGAATAATCTAACACAAAACTTCCGGTATCTGGTAACTTCTCTGCAATCCTACTCTGAATCACTGCACTTACTTCCTCAGATACAACCACTTTCCCCCTCCTCTCTTTCTTTCTTTGTGGAGGCTGATTCAACATAATTGAGCTGACATCCTTGGTTAGCAAAGCTCCTTCCTCAGGACTCAATCCATTAGTGACCATCCTCTTCACATATCGCTTAATCCCAGGAGAAAAGTTGACTGCATCAATCAAAGACATCTCTATCATCACCTTATCCATCACAGCCTTGCATCTAGCTTCCTCAAGCTCCTGCTTAGACCTCCTAGGCTTAGGAAAAGGAACCTTAGGCTTATAAGCTTGCTCTGATGGTGGAACTGGAACAGAAACCGAAGCTGTTTGTGGGGTGTGTCGATCGACACTGGTGGTGCATCGATCGATGCAACCACCATCTAGCGTCGATCGATGCAACCACCATCTAGCGTCGATCGATGCAACCACCATCTAGCGTCGATCGATGCATATGTGTATTGGTCGATGCAACATCCACTACCGTATCATCGTCTCCTTCCTTCACCAAAATTGCAGTACAAGCATGTTTGGGGTTCGACTCTGTTCTTCTAGAAGGAAGTTCCTCTTGTCTTTTAATTGACCCAGCAGTCTGAATCACTTGATTCTCCAGCTTCTTAACATGAGTGTTTAATGCATCGAATTTCCCAGTCAGCTCAATGTATACAGAATCAATCTTTCCATTGAAGTCTACTGTTAACTTCTGTTGACCTTCCAAAATCTGTCCAATCATTGATTCCATCTTGCTCTCTGAATTGGGTGGAGGGAGGGGTTGGTAAGAAGAAGAACCATAAGTCCTTGTAAAGCATATGTTCTGTTGTTGCTCCTGGTAATCCGGCTTAGGAGTGTAGCATGAAAAGTTCCCACTATAAGGCCTGTTGCCTTGCTGATTGCCAAATTTATGTGCCTGATACCCAGCTCCATACATATAGTTGACATCTTCTTCTATAATCTCTGGCTTTGGCTCAAAAGTCTCAACATCTTCAGCAAAATGGGCAGACTTCTTGCTCACAAGAAGATTGTGCACTGTATCCAGCTTAGCATTCACCGTAGAAAACTGATTTGAAGCATGGCCTTCATGTGCTCTTTCCCACTCTAAGTCTGCATTCTTGGTGCTATTGCTTGATGCTAGCCTTTCAATGAATTGTACAGCTTCATCCGGATACCTTATCTTGAAGTTCCCATCACTAGCTGCATCCAAAGCCATCTGATACCTCCAGTCAATACCGCTGAAGAAGATACTGATCAACTGCACCTCCGAGAACCCATGATGCGGACGATCCCTCTAGTATGCTTTGAACCTCACCCAAGCAGCTTTGTAAGATTTAGCTGGGCCTTGTCTAAAGGTGGAAAGCTTAATCCTCAGCTCATCTGACATTGCATCATCATAGAAGTAGTTCAAGAATGCCACCTTTATGTCATTCCAGGTCTTCAGAGATCCTGGTTTCAAGTGCCTTAGCCAATGAGATGCTTCCCCAGCAAGAGAGTAGGGAAAAAGCTTGCAGTAGATATAGTCCTCTGTGACTCCATTAGCCTTGATGCTTGTGACTATATCCTCAAAATGCTCAATATGGTCTAGAGACTTCTCATGCGGCAAGTTCTGGAATGGCCTTTGTCTAACAAGAGCAAAGTAGGCAGACTTCAACTCAAAATCATTCCTTGGGAATGGAGGAGGGACAATTGCGGAGCGGTTCTCATAGAATAAGTGTGGTCTGTTGAAGTCCACAAGAGTCTTGAAAAGTTCTCCATTGTTGTCCCGTCTGCCCTGAAGGATCTGCTGGTTGTGACCTTCCAAATCGGCTCTGGCATTGCGTCGGTCGATGCCTTCTTGGTTGCGTCGATCGATGCCGTCGTTGCATCGGTCGACGCAATGTGCATTCTCATCGGTCACGACGAGTTATTCCTGAATAACTGTCCTTCAGCATCAAGTTTCTGGTCTTGCTCATTGCGCACATTACCCTCTTGATCCCTCAAAACTCCAGCCTCATCAGGTCTCAATATGATTGTATTGGCCATCTTCGCTGACTTGGCTGCTTTTGTGTTATCACGCTCTAGTTGTCCTAACTCTTGGTTTGTAAGCTTAACAACTGGACCAGTAGCATTTTTTCTGGTGCTAGGCTTAGGCATGTACCTGAAACACACAAGAGAAAAGAAACAAAAGTGTGTGAGTAAAATAGAAAAATAAAAATTTAGACAAAATCAAAGACTTTAATCTAATGGTGAATCAAAAGAGTCCCCGGCAATGGCGAAATCAATTGTAGTACTTAGGGATCGAATCCACAAAGACTCCAGATTCACACAATAGATTTAATAATCTTTTAATTATGCTAAACATAAATATTGTAATTAAATTGCAAGATTAAACAGAATATAAAAGAGATGTAAATTCAGATGGATGAAATGCTAGGCTTAGGGAAATTCTCAGGAAATCATGGAAAATCAGATCAATTAATTTAGCAAGCAAGATTCAATAATTAAGCACCGTTCTTGAACTCTAAAAAACACAATTTTAAAATAAATCAGTTCTCACTGCATATATTATCTAAGTTTTAAAACCCGAAAATCCAAATCTCTTTGCAAAATTCAAGTTAAAAACTAGCAATAAAATCAAGTTTAGATAAGTTCACAAAATAACTAATTCAAATCTCTTTGCAAAAAGTAATTTTGCTCACCAAAGGTTTTTGTCAGGAAAATCAATTATATTCTCATATCAATCAATAATCCTAAGATCTAAATTCATATGAATAATCAAAGATCTAGCATTAAGAACAACCTATGGTGCTGAACAAGAAAGATAATGAATCCAAACAATTAATCAATCTACTAATCCATGAAATCCCTAATGAGAAACCCTAAACCTAACAAGCAGATCTACACAGACATAATTGTAAGAACATCAATTATGAATAAAATAGATAGAATTAAGAGATTAAAGGAAGATGTAAAAGGAGTTCTGAATCTCCTCTGAAGGAGTCGTATTCTTCTCTCCAAGAGTTCTCTAAAAATCTCTCAGGGTTTTCTCTGAAAACTTGCTGGGAAAAAATAAAGCTTAGGTCTAAACAATGACCATAAAAATCCTATATATTTTCCTAAAACACGTCTAGGGACTAATGATGCAAATATAGAAAACATTGGGGTGGTTTTGTAAATTTTCAAAAATTGTGGGAAAGCTTCCGATTTGTCTTGTGGACACTGCATCGATCGACACATATGAAGCATCGATCGACGCTTACTCTTGAACTGGTCTCCCAACTTCGTAGCTCAGCCTCAATGCTTGATTATACTCCAAATCCTCCTATTTAGCTCCATTATGCTCACATCCATGCTAAATCTTATAAAGACTCCAAAGACTCTAAAAATACCAAAAAGATTCTATAAATAAGACTTATATCATGGCTAAAAACACTTAAAAACCATGATATATCAGCAATCAGGAAAGCCTCACTAGCTGAGATCTGTTTTTCATTGAAGATCTTTTGATTTTGTGATGTCTAAATGGACCAGAAGATCCAGTGAGCAAGGGATCCTTCTCCTATTCTGGTGGGAGGGAGGTAGATCGCGTTAATTGAAGCAGATATACCAACCGACACAGAGGAAACCGCTTATGTATCAAAGTCAGATTTGAGGGGGCTAATTTCCAGACTTTCTTTGAAAAAAAGACAGTGGAAGAGGAGTTCTAGGACAGATTCATCACCTTCATGATGCGGACATCGCCTAAATAGCTCAAAAAGAGGTTTACCTTAGTTGTGCAAGATATTGTAAGCTCCCTAGAACTGAAGGGTGTCAACTGGTCTGTACCACCTTCATGCCACCACAAAGGATATGATCACATTTTCAAGGAAGAGCTTGCTGAAGCCTTTTACCAAATGAGCCTTGAACAAACCAGTCCCTCGGTATGAAACATCTTTTGGCAGGTCGAGGAATCCCTAGAAGTCAAAAGAAGACATTGGAGCCGCAACTGACTTGCAAAACAAGTTTCACCTTCGAGAGCAATCAAGATAGTGAAGATCAAGACAAAGAAATTGAGGACATGGAAGAGCATCAAGAGACAGATCAAGGTACTTTAGAGGGATTCCAGGAAGACCTCTACTTCAAGAAACAAGCCAGCAAATAAATACAAGACAGGAGCTGTGAAGTAGTTCAAAGAGTAGTACAAGAAATGACTAAGAGGACATCTATTGGACCTAGATCGCATCTAGGTAAGACGCATCACGAGAGTTTAAGTATGTTTAATATTTTCTCTATTTGGTTTATTTTCTTACCGAAAAAAATGGTTTTATGTTTGATTTTATTTTTTTCCTTTGTTGCGTTATTTTTGCATTTATTTCCGTCCTCAGGGCTAGCTGAATGGCTATTATAAATTCTCCCTACAGCAGTTGTACGATTTTTCACCTTTGATAATAAATAAAAATGTCGAATTTTCTTACTTTTTCTCTTCGAGTGTTCTTGAGAGAATAAACTTGTTCTTTGTCTTTTGTGTGCGATGTTCGTATGCTATATCAGAGACCAATCACATCTCTGTGGTGTATTTCATTCCGCTAATAGTTCCCCTTTTAACGATCCCACAATAGAGAAGCGACTACCATCGTGTCAGATCTTCGTCATCGACCATCTTTCTTAACAAGAGAAAAGCGACCGCCAGCTTGTGAAGCCACTATCTCAATCCCGGTACAAGTCTCACCACCGAGTCTTATATCACTTTAAAATGAGGGCATCTTACATAATCACTCACCTGTTTGTGGAATAGGTTGTCGCCAACCGGTAGAGCATTTTGAGCTGCTTTCCAAAGTAGCAACTTTGTCTTAGGCAAACTCTTGATGGACCAGATGTTTTTCTTCTAGTTGTAGGAACTCAGGGAAGGGGCTACTGTAAGTGTATCCTCTATTTCTGTGAGTTTTAAAGCTTCATAGTAGCCTGATTTAGCTGAATATATCCCATTTAATGTAGAAAGCCAAGCCCAGATGTCCATAGCCTATTTGTTGCTTGGTTTTAGGGATAAAATTTCTTTTCCATAAGCTAGAAGAAAGAGACGGATGATATCTTTGTTCTATTCTCTAGAGCCCGAGAGTAGGAGACTAGCAACTGTAAGGTTTTGGGAGACTTCAGTAGGGGAACCCATAGGTGATAAAGGGGCAGAAATTCTACAGATCGGGGTGGTTGATCCCATACCAATGAGTTTTGCTAGGTTTCCTGAGGTCTCTTCCCATATAGATGCTCCTCCACTCATGTGACGCTGAGTTGAGAACCTTACAGTCAAGAAGTGAAGATGTTTAACAGTATTTACCCAATAGGACTTTAGCCCGAAGATAGTTTGGTATAGAAGGATCTCCAAACAAAGTTTAACAATGCTCTATTAAAGGTATGGATATATCTGACACCCAATCCCCTTGTCTTAAACGATTCAGTCATTTTCTTCCAAGTGATTGAACTCATTTTTTTTCTTCCAAGTATTGGATTCCCACCAAAACCTAGTGAGAGCAGCTTGAATACATTTGCAAAGGGAGCTTCGGACATAGAAGCAAGACATAGTGTAGATAGGTATTGCTGCTAGAACTTATTTCAACATAGTGATCTTCCCTACTTGAGGAGAGGAAACGAGAAGACCAACTCAAAGCTCTCTGTTTGATCCAGTCAACAATTATATTGAATAAGTCCTTTTTCTTCCGGTTAAATAATTTTGGTAAATCCAAATATTTTCCTTCTCCTCCTTCTTTCTCGATCCGTAGAAACTGTTTGATCTGAAGCTTTCTCATATTTCTGTAGAAAAATTTGTAGAGTTCTGCAAAATTTTGGATCTGATCGGCCAAAAACATTGTATCATCCACAAAGAGAAAATGATTTACTCGAAGACTTCCTTTTGCAACTCTTATCCGTAAAAAAAACGTAGAGTTACCAAAAGGTAACTGTCGTTATATTATGTCAGTATACATATATATGGATATAATCTGAAGTCTTAGGCTACACCACATAGATAATACACCACATAGATAATAATAGTTAAATGATTGAGTGAGAACGAGTTGAACTTTTGGTGTACAGATATCTTTTTGAAAGTTGACCCGAAATATTGGGATGGGTAAAGATTTAATTCAAATAACCAATTACATTCTGATGCTTCGGTTTTCATAAAATATAATTTGTTTCCAAAACTACATGGTCCACACTTCATAATATTTGTTAACAATTCATAATCTAAACTCCCGATAATTTAGTTGAATATACAATTGTCTCGTGTCCTTTTCGATTGTCATTGGGCCAGAAATTAAAAAACAAATTTTAATCCACACTTGATCAGAATTTTAAAAATGATATTAAAATAAAAGAAAAAATATCAACGACTATATCGAGTTAAAAAAAATTCAAAAAAAAAAATTTAAGATCCGTAAAAGTAAAGATAAAAAAAAAAACAAATGTTAATCCTCACTGATCAGAATTTTAAAATAAAAGAAAAAAGAATTAACAGATATAACAATCAGAAAAATTCAAGATTTATAGGATAAATATTGAAATTAAAGATAAACTGTAAGATCCGCGAACCGAAATCCCGATTTAAGGATTGCATCGGTCGATGCACTATGTTTGATTCTGGAGCTACTCATAGCTTAATTACTTCGGAGTGTGCAGAGAGCGCGGGAATCAGAGGGGATCCTGGGAATCGTACAGGAGTTGTCAGAGTTGCGGGAGGCAAGTTCCTGAGAGTTATTGGACGAGCTAGAGGAGTTGATATTCAGATCGTGGGAGAGTTGTAGCCAGCATATTTGCTTATCAGTCCAGTGCAGTTGTATCATGTTATTCTCGGGATGGATTGGTTGCATCGGCACATGGTGCATTTGGATTGTCATCGGGGTAGAGTGGAGTTTGAGCGTCCAAGAGGGAAGTTGGTTTTTTAGGGTATTAGACCGACTTCGGAGAGTCTCGTGATCTCGGCCATTCAGGCTGGGAAGATGATCGAGAAGGACCGTGAGGCTTATTTGGTTACTATATCAATGCTAGAGTCAGTGCGGAAGTCTACGGTTAGCCGTATTCCGGTTGTTGAGGAATTTGAGGATGTGTTTCAGTCATTGCAGGGATTACCACCATCTCGGTCGGATCCTTTCCCGATTGAACTGGAACCGGGGACGACGCCGTTATCCAAGGCTCATTACAGAATGGCTCCAACAGAGATGGTAGAGCTGAAGAAGCAGCTAGAGGATTTGTCAAGAAGAAGGATGGGAGTTTCCGGTTGTGTACTGATTACCGGGGTTTGAACCGGGTCACTGTGAAGAACAAGTACCCTCTTCCTAGGATCGATGAGTTGTTGGATCAGTTAAGAGGTGCTACTTGGTTCTCCAAGATAGATCTAGCGTCGGGTTATCATCAGATCTCGATAGACGAGGCAGATGTGAGAAAGACTACATTCAGGACAAGGTATGGACCTATGAAATATTAAAGTTTCTTAAGAAGTTTTTAATTTCACTTTTTTTCAAAATTAAGAATAAAATTTGTTTTAAGATACTTTCTTCACATTCTTTGATGGAGATACTCTAAGTACATTAGGAATCCTAAACCGACATTGAATAAGAAGAGGTAGGATGCTGGGCCTTGTGGACATGGACATGTATGGGCCAGTTATGGAGATCCATCTTCAATGGTTTACAGCACTCCACCTTGGATGACATAACTGTTCAAATGCTAAGAGATCATCATAATACACTTGGGGATGCTGCCTCATTAAAACCTTACTAGGAAAACCCATTGGGACAACACCATGGTGAAGGAAAAAGTACAACACGTATTACACCCTCTTATCTAAGCATCACTAAAAGTCCTTGAGTCTGCGCATCCCAATCTGATGCTTGAGCTTCCTGAAAGTTGATGTCGGTAATGACTTGGTGAAGAGACCGGCTGAATTGTCGCAGGATGGAACTTGCACCACTTAAACTTCTCCGGCCTTTTGTAGTACATTTGTGAAGAAGAACTTAGGCAATATATGTTTCGTCCGATCTCCCTTGATGTAACTGATAACAGGTTTCCCCCTCCAGGGTATCAATTCCCTATGCAGTTGTAGTACAAAGGGTTATCAATCCAAATGTTTGTTTATAGTAGCAGGAAGGATGCAATCAGAACAATCCAAGTCAAGCCAAGCAATAATGGGGTTTTGTCTAACAATCTTAAAATAATAAAAGAAAAGAATATAAACAAAGAACCACATGACCTAAGAACTCGATGCAAGCATTCGAGTACAGGATCGGGTGGGGTGATCGAGTAAGCAAAGAAGGTATGAACAACTCGAGGGGTTAATCGAAGCAGGTGATCGTGTACCTGTTCGGGTAAGGGATTGAGTGATGAATAGAAATGCAAGCTATTAAAATACAAAAGCTTCTAAGGATGGGGTAATTGAATCCTAAGTATTCCTAACCAGTACAGATGTCTTACATGCCTCAAGCAAATATTTCCTAGACAATAAATCTCTAAAATCTTGTTAAAACACTCTCGTGATAGAAACAATCAACCTTGATCACTCCCCTACCCAACTCTCGTTGGAGAAACATGACCAAGCAGGCATTAAAGATTCGATTCAATATTGTCAGTAAACCCCTTACTCATCTAATCTCTTAGGCTAAGTGAGTAAATCTCTAGCATTGGTTGATTCAAGAATCTCATCTACACCTCTCGGTGGTAAAACCCCTTAGCTCTAATCTCACCCTCTCGGTTGGTTGACAACATTAAGAACACCAATAAAGAAGGAAATCTATTAAACATATACAATCAACTAAGACATCCTAACCGATCAAGAACACAAAATCATCTATCCCATCCCTATAAACTTTACTACACTACTCGGAAATCATAGAAGGAAAAATCAAAGCAAATATCAACAAAAGTTGCATTATATTAAACGATAAAGTAGAGGGATAAGAGTACAAGATAGAAATCTAAAGAAATGATAAAAAGTTATGAAATAAAATCTAAAACAAAAGGGAAAAGTGTTTGAGTCGCTCAGTTCTCTCGCAGAAGCTCTTGCTCTCTGGTTTGAGGGTCTGCGGCGTGCTCGTTTGCGAGGAAGGAGAGGAGGGGTTTATATATGGAAACCCCTTTGACCTAGCTTCTCAGACCTGCCCGAGGGTCTACTCGATGGGGTACACGAGGATGAGGTCGAGTTAGTCCTCGGGTAAATCTTCGGGTTGGTCTTCATGCTCTTGGATCCTCCTCGATCGTGTTGGGGTTCGGACTCGTTCTTACAGCTCGATGGCTCCTTCGGTTACATCTTCGGGTTTTTCCTTGTTTTTCTCCATTTTAGGCTCTTAAGCACCTGTTATCATCCAAAATATGAAAATACAAAAATGCAACACCCTAAATGGCCTAAAAGTGAATTCCTACAGTTAATGACCTAAAAATGCTAAGTTAAGGGTATGAATAATGCAAAATATGGACAAAAAAGGATGCTAAAAACATGTAAATTAAAGAGTTATCAGACCCCCAAACTTAAATCTTGCTAGTCCTCTAGCAAGGAAGTAGGAGAGTGCGGTTTGAAAATAAGGACTCATAACCTTTATATATTGTGACAACCCGTCCCACGGACCCCACTAGCCCCCACTAGCTGCCCCAACGGACCGTCCGTGGACCCTGCTAGCCCCCCCCCCGGCTAGCCGTCCCAACGGACCCTAAGCTGGGCCTGCAGGGCATCGATCCTAACTCATCATTGTGGATATTCAAATCCACCAGTAGGTTATTGGTGCGTCAGGCATTCCTCGAACCCTGGTCCCCACCCTTTAACAACCTTCCCAGAGGACAAGCTGTCACCAAGCGAATGATTCAAGCTATAGTCCTTCAAGATAGTTTAATGGTGCTAAAATTAATCAACATATTTACAAATATTTTTCTATGCTTATTACCGTGCATCGATCTAGTTCAACCTCCAACTAAAAGTAGAGAACATCTTTTTTCACATTCAATTAAGTGTTTGGCGAATTCTTGCAAATGGAAGGTGAATCAAGCTCAATCGGTTTCAAGGGCAAGGCTTTTTAGTAAGGTGGTTTCAAGCAAATTCTTTGGGTGGTTTTCTCTCAAAAGAAGGAATGCTAGACAGTTGTGAAAACTATCTAAGATTGAGAACAATTTGGGCATACAAAGCTTAACTCTTGATAATCTACCCTTTTCTCATTCACTTTTTTTTTTATTATATCAAACCCCCTAAAATTACACTACTCACATCCTTGATTTTAACTCTCTTTTTTTTACTCCCTAAGGTTTAAACTTTAAACTTCTAGCTCTCTTCTCTCTCTTTTTTTCTTTCTTTTCTTTCTTTGCTAAACTCCTAATATGTATATATATATTTTTTTTTTTCTTTCTTTCTAGTAGACTATAGCAAGATCTTTTTTTTTTGTTTTTTACTTAGAGACTTAAAGCTAATTGATTCTAATCTTAGGGACTTCTTTTTTTATTTATTCCTCAACCCAACCCCAAATAAACATACTAACCACCTATCTTTCAAAACCGAATCTATTAGCTAGTTCAAATTCTAACTTAGCTAAACCAAGAGGCAGTTCTTTGTCGTTCTCAATACTCTCAAGGTTTCACAACCTATAGCACAATGAAAAATGCCTCACTCAACAATTCACAACAAGGTTTGAAAGAAAGGTTTGGGTTCATGGGTATGACAAACAAATCGGGTTAAACGAAAAAGATTGGTGAAATGGAGTGCTAACCCAAATTTAGAGTTACCATGAGCAAGTATTCAAATTCCATAAGCAAGACAATTTAAGTTCAAATTAAGTCCAATAATATAGAGATGTTCCAATGTTCAAGCAAGTGGATGAAGCATTCAAAAGATAGAAGGTTCTAAGCAAAGATTTTTCATTTTTTTCCAAAGATTGATCTAGCAACAATGAACTGTGACTTAGGGCTATAGCTTCAATGCTAAGGTTTGATTTTAAACAAGGTAGTTTTAATCACTGTCCCCTAAGATGCGTATGCAACAATCCTATATGAAAAAAATTAGACTCAATCCTAATATGTAAATGCAACTACATGAACACTCTTTTTTTTTTTTAATTTTTCAAAAAACTTTTTGGGTTTTTCAATGCACATAGATGCGGACTCAAATGAATAAAACTAGCATGCAAAGATTTGAAATAAGAAAATTAAGAAAATAAAACACAAAGTTAAAAATATTTTGGACCCTCCCCCAAACTTAAATTACACAGTCTCTGTGTAAATAAAAGTTGGAAAGGCGAATCCAAGAATTACACAAAATGAAATAAACTAAATGCAATGTTATTTACAAAGATTGGATGAAAGTGGTACCTCATGGGTTGATGAAGAAAGAGGTTGCAGTAGCCTCCATACACAGCCAAAGTGTAGCCAGGGTCGTCTCCGGCTTCAGCAGGTGCTGGTGTTTGCTCGTCAGAGAGCTCGGTGATATGCACGGACGACTTACTCGGACCAACATCCGAGGGGTTGATCGAGGGGGGTATCGCGTAGCTCATCGGGTAGGGCATCGTGTAGTACGACGGGTATGGCGGGAGAGGTCCAGAGTGATCACCCGTATAGCCACTCACAGGGTGCATCGTATACGACATCTAGTAAGGCGGAGGGAACAGTCCTGAGTAATCACCCGATTGTGTGCTCGATGGGTGCATCAGATATGGCATCGTGTACCCCATCGGGTTAGGCATCGGATTAGCGTCTGAATGGCTTCTCCGCGATGCTTCAGGTTGTGTGATGTTCTCCTCAGCTTGGGGCTCGTAGGATGATGCTCTGTGAGGTTCTGGAGGTGGCAGTCCTCGGGTTCCTCCTAGCGGTCCGCATCTCCCCATTCAAGTTGGTGCGTGTGCTGAGGTAGGAGCTGAGGCACAACTTGCCTTGTCTTGCAGCTCCTTGATCTGACCTCCCATTGTCTTCACCGAACCGGTGATATCCTTCACCTTTCTCACCAAAAACTTGTTCATCCTCTTCAGCCATCCGATATTCTTGTGGGCTTCCCTCACTCCAACCGGTTGCTTTTGAGAGCAAACATACTCCTCAAAATCAAAATCTTCCGAGCTATCTCCCTGTCTTTGCCAGGTTTATTCTCTCTTCTCTGCTTCGGATTTTTCCTCCGGATTGTACAGCTCCTCCAAAGGTGGTGCAAAGTCGATGTTATCTCCCAGTCGGACCTTAGTGCACATTACATTAGGTAGGATCATTTGTGCGGCTCCGGCGGTTGGATGGACGAATTTGAAAAGCATCATGTCGTTAGGCCTCTCATAGGCCAAAAATCTCGTCAGCACAAGGTTGTCGACGTCCAGCCATCTCGGATCGTGTACCACTCCCTTCAAGGGCACATCGCAAGCCACTAAAATCGGTGTGATCAGTCCTCCAATGGAGATCTCTCTGCCTCCTTCTCTTTTCTTAATAGCCCATGACTTGAGGTAGAGGAACTGATCGAGCAGCACAAACACCATGTTAGTACCGCAACATCCCCAACTAGCGGTGTACCATCCTTAGCATTGTTCAAAACTCCACACAATGCAATTTCCATCAGCTGAAGCTCGTGATCATTCACATTCCCAGTCTCCTTTCTAGCAAAAAGAGTGCATGCGAGGGACTTGTGAAAATACCTCAAGAGAGGGCTCCTTATTTGAGCTGATTTGGTGCTTGTGGACTTGTAGGGGAGGTTGTCTCCTATTGTCAGCCATAGGGACCTCATTTCCTCCTTGCTAACCTCCATTCCTTCTCCATTACCAGCCTTGAAACCATACAGCTTCTCCATCTCCTTGAAAGTGAGCCGGTACTCCTTGTTCCTCACAGAGAAGGTGATGAACCCGATCTCTCCATCGGGTAGTAGGGTCGGGTGGTCTTCGAAATAATGTAACCGCAATGTGGAGAGGAAGTGAACCATCTCCTCCTCATAAGCCTCGAGGTTGGCTCGCATCATCTGGCCCAGGTGGCACATGTCGAACAGGAACTCGACATCTCTAGCGATGCCCAACTGCTTCATTGTCTCATGGTAAGGGTAGCGGGTACCAACGAAGCTCATCTTCCGGAAAACCTTGAAGAGTTTTGTCGGAGTCTCCACTTCTTTCTGCTTCAGCCTTCGCGATGCTTGGCGTGTTCTCTCTCTCTGCTCCTCCTCTGTGTCACAATCCTATTCCTCAGCTGCTCTCTCAGCTACCTTCTCAGCCTTCTCGGAAGCTGGTCTCTTTCCTCTTGCAACTGCAGCTCTGCTCCTTAGCGGCGACGTTTGGATCTCCTCTGGCTCTTCTCCACCAGCAGCAGAATCGACCTACATGGGGTCGGTAATGGTTCTCTCGGATGTAGATAGGTCCCTACATCGAGGAGATCGGCGAACAGCACTCGCCATCGAACTAGGTGAGCGAACTCGATGGTCTACTCGATCGGTTGCTCGAGCACCGGATCGGGTGGATGATCGGGTCGAGCATCGGGTTGGGGAAGCAAAACGTCCAGCCAGCGGTTGGAAATGCAGAACGTTTCCTCTTCCTTGGGATTCTCGAGGTTCGACGGCATCACCTCCGGTTGTAGCAGCGGTGGAGGTTGATCTTTTCCCCTTCCTTTGGTAGGTTTTCGTGTGTGGCTCCATTGTCGAATCATTGAGAAGAAAAACAACTAAGCCTCGAGATTAATAGGGTTAGTTCCCAAAAAAAAATCGAAGGTCACTCGAGTTTGAGAGAGAATAGAAAGTAGGGAAAACAAAAAGCTCTAGGGTAGAGAAACTTATCAGTGCTGCTGAGGAGGAAGGGTTCGAAACCCTTAAATAGAGTAGGGTTGGTTGGTGGGCTTCGCTGAGAGTGGGCTTGGCTTGTGGAATTCGGACTTCACTCGCCACCCGAGCAGAGACACGATCTAGCGCGTTGAGTACGGTGTCGGATTGGCCCTCGGATTCCTCAATTTCCTTTATTCACTTTTTTTTTGTTTATAAATAAACATGTAAAAATAGAAAATAATATAAATCAAAATTACAACAAAATAAAAGATAATTTTGGGACTTCCTCCTAAGTGAGCTTGTTTTAAGTCACTAAGCTTGACTCTTCATGCTCTTGAAGCATGGGATCTACGGGGGAGAGGTTCTGGAATCGTCTCCACTATAGCAGGGTGGTTCAACCGATTCTCCAGGTTTTGTCCAGGTTCCAAAGCAAATGTAGTGTTGACTTCCTCAAGATGTTTGACTTTTCTCTGCTTTGTCTTAGTGGAAAAAGCTTGACCATCTATGGTTGGCCTCTTAATCCCCTTCTTCACATCAAACTCCATCTTGAAGTGCTACCCATGCTCTATTCTGAACTTGCCTTGTTTTACCTCAATCACAGCACCTACTGTTGCCAAGAATGGTCTTCCTAGAATCAGTGGATCGTCTAGTTCCTTGTCCATATCAAGGATCATGAAGTCAATGGGGACTTCCATTCTCCCGATCCTGAGTGGCAAGTTTTCTAGGATCCCAATAGGATGTCTGACTGTTCTATCAACTAGAACTAAATACAGACTACTTGGTTTAAAACTGGTGAAACCCATCTTGTTGGCAACTGACAGTGGCATAATGCTAACTGAAGCTCCAAGGTCGCACAAGCAATTCTTGAAAATCCGAAGTCCTATCGAGCATGGCAAAGTAAAAGAGCCAGGATCCTCCAATTTTTCCTCGATTCGCAGCTCAGGATCTAAGCACACTCCACTCCTGAGAATTTCAAACCCAATCTCCTTGACAGTCTCCTTAACCTCGTTCTCCAGCTGAGCTTCCTCCTTGGCAGCTTCCTCCTGAAGTTTGTGTGGTGGCAAAAGCTTAGGTGGTGGAGCTTTACGCTTGGCCACACGCTCTGCAAGCGCCTCCAGTTGTATGTCAAGTGCAGCATTGAACCTTTCCTCTAGTTCCCCTTCTTCTGCTACAGGTGGTTGAGGTTGATCTTTCATCTGAACATCTACCCGATGTATCATCCGATCACCATCATCGGGTTCAGCCTCGGGTGGTTCTTCAATTTACGATTCTCAAACCAGTGCTCGATCATCAACTCGATCAGTCTCCTCGGATAAAGGCTCGGGTTCATACTCGGATATGTAGTGCTTGGCCTCATTTATCCCATAGTGATCCATATCCTCCCAATCTTGATCTTCTTTGTCCTCAGTGAGGTAATCCTCATAGTTATCATCAAGGAAGATGGCTTGGGCAGTGGCATAATCCTTAGGGTTCTGAACAGCTTTTCCTGGAAGCTGGTTGATCTTTGGAGTTGGTTGGTTGTTGTGGTGGCCCTCTAGGTACCTCAGCTTATTATTGAGTGAATCATACTTGGCGGTCAAGTCATTGTATCAAGAGTCGATCTTGTTGCTCATTTCTGCAAAAAGTTTTGTAGTGTCCATAGCAGTGGTAGCCTGATTTTGAATCATCTGCTGAATTAGGCCGCCTATGTCAACATCTTGGGATTGGTGCTGCGGGCCTTACTGTTGTTGGAATCCAGGTGGTGCAATGGGTTGGTGGTAATATCCAGAATACTGCTGCTTAGAGGCATAGCCTTGGTTGTATTGAACAAAAGGCTTCCGTTGGACCTGGTTCCCTTGAACTGCTGATGGGTAGGTTCGGTCTTGAGGATTGGCAACCTTCGGGTTACTGTAAAATAGATTTGGATTCGGCTTGTAGTTGTTGTACCCTTTGTTGTAACCTCCTTGGTTGTTGATGTAGTTCACATCCTCTATATGAACAGTCTCCCCATCTTGTTGTAAAAACTGCTCTTCCTCTGATATTGCATGAACATGCTGCTGCTGGTTGAGGAGCTTATCGAGCTTGTCATTGAGGGCTTTCATGTCCCTCTTGTACTTGGCATCTTCCTCTCCTGTAGATCGCACAGTACGATTGTATTCCTCATTATAATGCCCATCAGATTGAGCCAAGTTCTCCACTAGGTCCCAACCTTCATCAACATCCTTGTTGAGGAAGTTACCATTGCTTGCGGTGTCCAGAAACATCCGTATCTTGGGGACCACTCCTCTGTAAAGTGTACTCAGTAATGAAGCATTGTTGAAGCCATGATGAGGACATCGGGTAGTGTATCCCTTGAAATGTTCCCAAGCTTCACTGAACGTTTTATTGTTCTTCTAAACAAAGCTGGAAATGTCATTTTGCAGCCTTGCGGTTCTGGAGTTGGAGAAGAATTTGGCCAGAAACGCCTTCTTGCACGCTTCCCAGGTGGTGATGGACTCCTTGGGGAGTGATTTCTCCCAGATGTATGCTTTGTCGCCCAAAGAGAATGGGAAAAGCCTGAGTTTGAATCCATCCTCACTAACTCCATTTATCTTGGTGAGCCTACAGAGCCTATCAAATTCATCCAGATGATCCAATGGGTCCTCAATTGGCAATCTATGAAACTTGTTGCTTTGTATCATCTGGATGAGACTACTCTTGATCTCGAAATTGTTGTTCTGGACAGCAGGTGGCACAATGTCATTCCTTCGAGTGTAAATAGATGGAGCATCCCCTGCTCCTATGTAGGTCCTTGCTGGAGGAGCTGGTGGACCGTTTTGATCGTTCATTGTCTCCTCAATTGTGGGTGGTTGCGGTTGTGGAACTTGTTGTTGACGAAGTAACCTTGGTCTGTCGATGTTGTCGATGAATGGACTCAAGTTGCGGCTACCTTTGGATCATGTTTGCATGCACAAGTAGGTGACCGAAGGTGTACACGAGGGTCAACTTGATCCATGTGATCGAGTGACGGGTCGGGTGGGTACTCGGGTTGTACCTGAAATGCAAAAAAAACAAAAACGAAAGCAAACAAGTCAGATTCCGAACCAATGTAGATAAGAGAACTTGATCTAGCAAGTGCTGAAAATCTAAACGTAGCAAAATTAAATTCAACCAAATGGCAACGACGCCAAATTGATAACAGGTTTTTCACCCAGGGTATCAATTTCCTATGCAGTTGTTGTACAAAGGGTTATCAATCCAAATAGTTGTTTATGCTAGCAGGAAGGATGCAATCAGAACAATGCAAGTCAGGCCAAGCAATAATGGGGTTTTGTCTAACAATCCTAAAATAATAAAAGAAAAGAATATAAACAAGGAACCACACGTCCTAAGCACTCGATGCAAGCATTCGAGTACAGGATCGGGTGGGGTGATCTAGTAAGCAAAGAAGGTATGAACAACTCGAGGAGTTACTCGAAGCAGGTGATTGTGTACCTGTTCGGGTAAGGGATCGAGTGATGAATAGAACTGCAAGCAATTAAAATACGAAAGCTTCTAAGGATGGGGTAATCGAATCCTAAGTATTCCTAACCAGTACAGATGTCTTACATGCCTCAAGCAAATATTTTCTAGACAATGGATATCTAAAATCTTGTTAAAACACTCTCGTGATAGAAAAATCAACCTTGATCACTCCCCTACCCAAATCTCGTTGGAGAAACATGACCAAGCAGGCATTAAGATATGATTCATTATTGTCAGTAAACCCCTTAATAATCTAATCTCTTAGGCTTAGTGAGTAAACCTCTAGCATTGGTTGATTCAAGCATCTCATCTACACCTCTCGGTGGTAAAACACCTTAGATCTAATCTCACCCTCTCGGTTTGCTGACAGCATTAAGTACACCAATCTAGAAGGAAATCTATTAAACATATACAATAAACTAAGACATCCTAACCGATCAAGAACACAAAATCATCTATCACATCCCTATAAACTTTACTACACTACTCGGAAATCATAGCAGGAAACATCAAAGAAAATATAAACGAAAATTGCATAATATTAAACGATAAAGTAGAGGGATAAGAGTACAAGATAGAAATCTAAAGAAATGATAAAAAGTTATGAAATAAAATCTAAAACAAAAGGGAAAAGTGTTTGAGTCGCTCAGTTCTCTCGCAGAAGCTCTTGCTCTCTGGTTTGAGGGTCTACGGCGTGCTCGTTTGCGAGGAAGGAGAGGAGGGGTTTATATATGGAAATNAAGGAACCACACGTCCTAAGCACTCGATGCAAGCATTCGAGTACAGGATCGGGTGGGGTGATCTAGTAAGCAAAGAAGGTATGAACAACTCGAGGAGTTACTCGAAGCAGGTGATTGTGTACCTGTTCGGGTAAGGGATCGAGTGATGAATAGAACTGCAAGCAATTAAAATACGAAAGCTTCTAAGGATGGGGTAATCGAATCCTAAGTATTCCTAACCAGTACAGATGTCTTACATGCCTCAAGCAAATATTTTCTAGACAATGAATATCTAAAATCTTGTTAAAACACTCTCGTGATAGAAAAATCAACCTTGATCACTCCCCTACCCAAATCTCGTTGGAGAAACATGACCAAGCAGGCATTAAGATATGATTCATTATTGTCAGTAAACCCCTTAATAATCTAATCTCTTAGGCTTAGTGAGTAAACCTCTAGCATTGGTTGATTCAAGCATCTCATCTACACCTCTCGGTGGTAAAACACCTTAGATCTAATCTCACCCTCTCGGTTTGCTGACAGCATTAAGTACACCAATCTAGAAGGAAATCTATTAAACATATACAATCAACTAAGACATCCTAACCGATCAAGAACACAAAATCATCTATCACATCCCTATAAACTTTACTACACTACTCGGAAATCATAGCAGGAAACATCAAAGAAAATATAAACGAAAATTGCATAATATTAAACGATAAAGTAGAGGGATAAGAGTACAAGATAGAAATCTAAAGAAATGATAAAAAGTTATGAAATAAAATCTAAAACAAAAGGGAAAAGTGTTTGAGTCGCTCAGTTCTCTCGCAGAAGCTCTTGCTCTCTGGTTTGAGGGTCTACGGCGTGCTCGTTTGCGAGGAAGGAGAGGAGGGGTTTATATATGGAAATCCCTTTGACCTAGCTTCCCAGACCTGCCCGAGGGTCTACTCGATGGGGTACACGAGGATGAGGTTGAGTTAGTCCTCGGGTAGATCTTCGGGTTGGTCTTCATGCTCTTGGATCCTCCTTGATCGTGTTGGGGTTCGGACTCGTTCTTCCAGCTCGATGGCTCCTTCGGGTACATCTTCGGGTTTGTCCTTGTTTTTCCCCATTTTAGGCTCTTAAGGACCTGTTATCATCCAAAATATGCAAATGCAAAAATGCAACAGCCTAAATGGCCTAAAAGTGAATTCCTACAGTTAATGACCTAAAATTGTTAAGTTCAGGGTATGAATAATGCAAAATATGGACAAAAAGAGATGCTAAAAACATGTAAATTAGAGAGTTATCATTTACAGATCATAAGAGCCTGAAGTATATATTCACTCAGCCCGAGCTGAACTTGAGGCAGAGGCGGTGGATGGAGCTAACTCAGTTGCAGATGCTCTGAGCCGGAAGAGGGTAGCTTCGGCTCAGGAGCAGGAGATGGAGTCTCTGGTAGGAGAGATCTGTGCATTGAGTTTGTGTGTTGTTTCTCATGAATCATTGGGTTTGGAGGCGGTTGGTAGAGCAGATCTTCTGATCAGGGTGTGGTTGGCTCAAGAGAAGGACTTGGGGCTGGTGAATGCCTCAAAGGATGTGGATTCAGAGTATCAGGTCTCAGAGTATCAGGTCTCGGATTTGTGTGCCCAAGGATGAGGAGTTGAGGCAGGAGATTCTGAGAGAGGCCCATGCGAGCAAGTTTTCTATTCATCTAGGAGCGACTAAGATGTACCATGATCTCAAGAGGTATTATCACTGGGTCGGGATGAAGAATGATGTAGCTAGTTGGGTCGCGAGGTGCGATGTGTGTCAGCTAGTGAAGGCTAAGCATCAAGTTCCAAGAGGGTTACTGAAGAGTCTTCCCATTCCAGAGTGGAAGTGGGATATGATTACTATGGACTTCGTGGTGGGTTTGCCAGTGTCCAGGACGTTTGATGCTATTTGGGTCATTGTGGATCGGTTGACTAAGTCGGCACATTTTCTGGATATTAAGAAGACTGATGGAGCAGCGGTCTTGGCTAAGAATTATGTGAAGGAGATAGTCAGGTTGCATGGGGTGCCAGCGAGCATTGTGTCTGATAGGGATTCTAAGTTCACTTCGGTGTTCTGGAGAGTGTTTCAGGCAGAGATGGGCACTAAGGTGCATATGAGTACAACTTATCATCCCCAAACAGATGGACAGTCGGAGAGGAAGATCCAGACGCTGGAGAATTTGCTGAGGATGTGTGTGTTGGAATGGGGAGGCCATTGGGCAGATCACTTGAGCTTGGTAGAGTTTGCTTACAACAATAGTTACCATGCGAGTATTAAGATGGCTCCTTATGAGGCTTTGAGAAAATTCGTGTTCTCAAGCTCAACATGAAGGAAGCTCAGGATCGGCAGAGGAGTTATGCCGATAGGAGGAGGAGAGATCTTAAGTTTTAGGTAGGAGACAGAGTGTACTTCAAGATGGCCATGTTGCGGGGTCCGAACAGGTCATTGACAGAGACTAAGTTGAGTCCCGGGTTTATGGGTCCGTTCAGAGTGATTGAGCGGGTGGGACCGGTAGCATATAGGCTGGAGTTGTCTGAGGTTATGCGTGCATTCCACAAGATTATCCATATTTCTAGGTTGCGGAAGTGTCTCCGTGAGGATGATCAGTTGGTAGCTAAGATTCCTGAGGATCTTCAACCTAACATGACTGTGGAGACGAGACCAGTGAGGAGGATCAAGGAACTTCGGAAGAAGAAGATTCCTTTGATGAGAGTCCTATGGGACTGTGATGGTGTTGAGGAGCAGACTTGGGAGCCTGAGGCGAGAATGAAGGCAAGGTTTAAGAAGTGGTATGAGAAGCAAGCCGCGACACTTGAGCTTGTCTAGCCTGGTCCCATCTGTAATCCGTGGCTGGAGCGGGAATGGAGTATTCCAGCCCATTTCTCTTGTTTACTTGGTCGCTTAGGGGTGGTGGGTTGTGAGACTAAGTAACAAGATGAGGTGGTGTTCGGGGTACGAAATTTCCGTTAGGCGGTGGTTTGAGGGAAAGTTTCCTGAAATAGAAGTTTCTAAAAGTGGAAAGTTCTAAAAATGGAAAGTTTTATGTGAGTTAGAATTTGTGCATTTTAGTGGTGGAGAGCCTTGGAGGGGCTTGTGTGGCCTTAGTGGTGGAATTTTAAGTCATTTTGCCCGTGTGTGACAGTCATTTGAGTCCTTGTGTGGCAGTCATTTGAGTCATTGTGTGGCATGCAGGCTTAGGCCTAATGAGGAGCCAATAAAAACTCAAGGTTTAGACCTGGAGCGTGAGTCTATCGCCTAGGCGTCGACGTAGCTTCGGCTCGCCGACGTTGGGAAATCCTTGTCTTATCAACTCTCTGCTTCTTTTCCCCTTTTTTTAGCTTTTCTTTTCTGCATTTTTCCCCATTTTGTTAACCTTTTGGCAACCCTTACAAACCATACAAATCCTAGATCTGGTCTGTGTCACAATCAAAGAAAGACGGTGGACGCCGGTGAATCCCACCACCATCTACATATACCCAGTTTCTATGATAGCGGATCAAATGTCCTCTGTTATGTATAAGTCAAAAATCAGATTTGGATTCCTATTCTCACCTGAAGACTCCTTTTGGGAAGTGATTCGACTATACTATTAAGGGTGAACAAATTTGTTATAAGAACTCTGGTACTTTCTCTGTCTGTGGTGAAAGATGCTTGTCATATTTGCTTAAAGTCTCTTGGCAGTGTAGATCCAAAATCTAATTGGCAACAGCTTGATCACGGTTTTGGAAGATCCTCAACCAACATTCATTCTGCGTCAATTCTAGCTAGCGACTTAAAGCCATCACCCATCAGCCAACACCTCTTTATGCCGTGTATTATCCTAGACACCCTTAGATGCCCACTATCAACAACTGCCACCAGCTTTGAAGCTAAGGTCTGATCTACCCATGCCTGTGTTAAGCCGACTACAAAACTTGTGTGGAATACTTAATCTCCATGGTCAAGGCCCTTTTGTGAGAGAGTATCCACCTCTTTTGTTACGCCATTACACATTGTCCTTGAGAACCCTTTTGCTAGCTTCAATGTTTTCTCCTAGGGCGCCCAAGTTAATGAAGTACCATGGCTTGTTAATCCGGAATTCAAATTGTGGAAGGTGTGAGTATGGTCCTAGAGTTTTCTTAACCATCAATTCCCCCTCGACATGTCTAGCTTGCTACTTCAACCATCATCCGTTCATCATGAACACCTTATCAACGTCATTTTGTCCTTGCTTGACAATGACCATCTTGTCTTCCACTGAACTACTCGTGGAAGATCTTTCGACAACCCTCGATCTCACAGGTGGCAATCCGCTTCTCAGCAATTGCTTCAAAGCTCTCTTGGATTCCTTGTCGATCTTGTTTCTCTTATTTGTTTGGCATTGGTGAATGCTTTTCTATGTTATGCTTTCAAACTTTGGATCTTTGAATTTTTTTCTATGTACTTGGATTTACAAATGAATGAAATCAAGTATTGTGACAACAAAAAAAAACAAAAAAAAAAACAAAAAAAAAAACAAAAAAAAAAAAAAAAANGCTGAGGATGTGTGTGTTGGAATGGGGAGGCCATTGGGCAGATCACTTGAGCTTGGTAGAGTTTGCTTACAACAATAGTTACCATGCGAGTATTAAGATGGCTCCTTATGAGGCTTTGAGAAAATTCGTGTTCTCAAGCTCAACATGAAGGAAGCTCAGGATCGGCAGAGGAGTTATGCCGATAGGAGGAGGAGAGATCTTAAGTTTTAGGTAGGAGACAGAGTGTACTTCAAGATGGCCATGTTGCGGGGTCCGAACAGGTCATTGACAGAGACTAAGTTGAGTCCCGGGTTTATGGGTCCGTTCAGAGTGATTGAGCGGGTGGGACCGGTAGCATATAGGCTGGAGTTGTCTGAGGTTATGCGTGCATTCCACAAGATTATCCATATTTCTAGGTTGCGGAAGTGTCTCCGTGAGGATGATCAGTTGGTAGCTAAGATTCCTGAGGATCTTCAACCTAACATGACTGTGGAGACGAGACCAGTGAGGAGGATCAAGGAACTTCGGAAGAAGAAGATTCCTTTGATGAGAGTCCTATGGGACTGTGATGGTGTTGAGGAGCAGACTTGGGAGCCTGAGGCGAGAATGAAGGCAAGGTTTAAGAAGTGGTATGAGAAGCAAGCCGCGACACTTGAGCTTGTCTAGCCTGGTCCCATCTGTAATCCGTGGCTGGAGCGGGAATGGAGTATTCCAGCCCATTTCTCTTGTTTACTTGGTCGCTTAGGGGTGGTGGGTTGTGAGACTAAGTAACAAGATGAGGTGGTGTTCGGGGTACGAAATTTCCGTTAGGCGGTGGTTTGAGGGAAAGTTTCCTGAAATAGAAGTTTCTAAAAGTGGAAAGTTCTAAAAATGGAAAGTTTTATGTGAGTTAGAATTTGTGCATTTTAGTGGTGGAGAGCCTTGGAGGGGCTTGTGTGGCCTTAGTGGTGGAATTTTAAGTCATTTTGCCCGTGTGTGACAGTCATTTGAGTCCTTGTGTGGCAGTCATTTGAGTCATTGTGTGGCATGCAGGCTTAGGCCTAATGAGGAGCCAATAAAAACTCAAGGTTTAGACCTGGAGCGTGAGTCTATCGCCTAGGCGTCGACGTAGCTTCGGCTCGCCGACGTTGGGAAATCCTTGTCTTATCAACTCTCTGCTTCTTTTCCCCTTTTTTTAGCTTTTCTTTTCTGCATTTTTCCCCATTTTGTTAACCTTTTGGCAACCCTTACAAACCATACAAATCCTAGATCTGGTCTGTGTCACAATCAAAGAAAGACGGTGGACGCCGGTGAATCCCACCACCATCTACATATACCCAGTTTCTATGATAGCGGATCAAATGTCCTCTGTTATGTATAAGTCAAAAATCAGATTTGGATTCCTATTCTCACCTGAAGACTCCTTTTGGGAAGTGATTCGACTATACTATTAAGGGTGAACAAATTTGTTATAAGAACTCTGGTACTTTCTCTGTCTGTGGTGAAAGATGCTTGTCATATTTGCTTAAAGTCTCTTGGCAGTGTAGATCCAAAATCTAATTGGCAACAGCTTGATCACGGTTTTGGAAGATCCTCAACCAACATTCATTCTGCGTCAATTCTAGCTAGCGACTTAAAGCCATCACCCATCAGCCAACACCTCTTTATGCCGTGTATTATCCTAGACACCCTTAGATGCCCACTATCAACAACTGCCACCAGCTTTGAAGCTAAGGTCTGATCTACCCATGCCTGTGTTAAGCCGACTACAAAACTTGTGTGGAATACTTAATCTCCATGGTCAAGGCCCTTTTGTGAGAGAGTATCCACCTCTTTTGTTACGCCATTACACATTGTCCTTGAGAACCCTTTTGCTAGCTTCAATGTTTTCTCCTAGGGCGCCCAAGTTATTGAAGTACCATGGCTTGTTAATCCGGAATTCAAATTGTCGAAGGTGTGAGTATGGTCCTAGAGTTTTCTTAACCATCAATTCCCCCTCGACATGTCTAGCTTGCTACTTCAACCATCATCTGTTCATCATGAACACCTTATCAACGTCATTTTGTCCTTGCTTGACAATGACCATCTTGTCTTCCACTGAACTACTCGTGGAAGATCTTTCGACAACCCTCGATTTCACAGGTGGCAATCCGCTTCTCAGCAATTGCTTCAAAGC
>NC_025692.1:19487889-19513173 GCF_000633955.1 Camelina sativa | reverse complement strand
AAAAAAAAAAAATCTCTAAGAGTATCTGGATCTTATTATTTTATGGTAAGAAATTATTTATCAATAACAAAAATGTGGTTGTTGAAGACATCTCCCAGAGTTACAAATTATATCTACATATGTACTTCAATTATAAGAGTGCCATAAAAATTAATATTATCATTTTAGACTTCAATTATAAGAGTGCCTTCACGACTATTAAAAATATAATCAATATTATCATTTTAGACTTCAATTATAAGAGTGCCATAAAAATTGGAGAATTTTTGAGTAATACATTTTTTGGGTGCACTTATAAAAGTAATTTGTGCATAAGATTACAAATATAATTCGATAAATATTATATTTTTACTGGCATTTTCTATAAATTTTATTAAGAGAAGACATTTTAAAAAAGTGACACTAGAAAAGAGATACTTTCAAAATTTTCCCCATGAATTATATATCTATCATCTTGATTGGTCCCGCTGTCCGATGACTCGTCGTTCACTATTCGGTTGGATTGTTCAACTTAGTTCTTCTCCCATTTCTTGGTGGGCTAAGAAACAGAATGTTGTTGCTATATCTTCTGTTGAAGTGGAGTATCGGGCCATGGGTGCCGTCACTAAGGAATTGATGTGGCTCAAGACACTTCTTTTTGATTTGGGTGTTGATCATTCTGAACCTATGACGATAAAATGTGATAGCCAAGCTGCTATTCATGTCAGCTTAAACCCAGTTTTTTCATGAATGGATTAAACATATTGAACGTGAGTGTTATTTCGTTCGTGATCAGATTGTTAAAGGTGTGGTCAGAGCTGTCGCTAACAATTACAAGACCACACACCCAAAACAAAAAAAGACCTAATATATACCCAAAAAAAATGTTTTAAGTCTTTTTGCAAGATTGAGTAACGAACCCACCACCTATAACTCATTCACCCAGCATTTAACCAGTAGAACTATAGAGATTTTTGACATAACACAGATCCGAAAAAGTAATAATTAGAACCGGGCCGCAAGCACATGCTTCACCAGCTTGTGGCTTGGGCCGGCTCTGGGTGTGGTTCGAACGGAGCATGTTTCTACGACATTTCAACTTGCGGACATCCTTACTAAGGCATTGGGTCGCAAAGAGTTTGATGCAATGTTTTTAAACCCAGACCGGACCGGCCGGTCGGATCGGTCCAACCCTGACCCGATAGACATTCCGGTTTGGGTTGCCTCTAAAAACCGGAAACTAAAAACCCGCAAAAAACCGGAAAAACTCTCTAAAAATTCGTGAACCGGTGGTTGAACCGGCGGGTCGGACCAATAGGTCAGTATCAAATTAAAATATTTTATTTTTATCACACTTCAAACTCAAAACAATTAAAATTAAGGGGGGTGTATTCAACTTGACATTTTAAGTGATTTGTGTAAAAGTTACAAATCCTATGTTATTCAATCATGGATTTTAAAAAGTCTCATTAAATCCATTGTTATTGAACTGATGATTTAAACATCTACTTTAAAATCCACTGTTATTCGAAACAGTTTGTGGATTTGGATTTTAATAAGTTTTAGGGATTCTGGAGGATTTGAGAGGATTTGTTTAGTTAAAAATACATAAATCCAAATCTCATAATTTTAGGTGGGATTTGAAAGAATTTTACCATAATTAAATCATATCAACTTCTCCAAAATCTATCAAAATTTCAAATTTCCTAAATCCCATACAATCTTCCAAAATCATTGTTTCAATACACCCCCTAAATGTTGTTATCTATAGAAAAATCACTTAGTTATTTTATCAAATCATTTAAAAGTTTAATTTTAGTTGCTTAGTACTTCATTATGTAAGTTTTGTTCATATATTTATAGAAAAGTAAATGTTATATTTATAAAATGTAAACAAACCAATAAACTATCTGACCCGTGGTTCTACCGGTCCGACCGGTTGACCCAGTGACCCGAAAGACTTCCGTTTCACCTACCGGTCCGATTTTAAAAACATTGGTTTAGTGATTTTCTTCCCAAGTTGGGCATTCACAACTATCATGCTCCAACTTGAGGGGGAGATATTGAGGATATTTTCCTATTCTCTAGATATTACTAAATCTTGTATTTACCTTCTATGTAATTATATTTTTCTAGGGTTTAGTACATAATTTTGTATAAATAGGAGATCTTCATAACATAATAATACAAGCCACATTATTCTTCAAACATATCTCTTCAAAGTACCTTCATAACATAATAATACAAGCCACATTATTCTTCAAACATATCTCTTCAAAGTACCTTCATAACATAAAAGCTATTTTTCAATGAGTAGCTTTTTTAGAGAGATAGACTCTTAGAGAGATCGAGAATATCTTCGACAGGCTAGTATAAGGTGTAGTAGATATTATGTATTTCTTACAAAAGGAAAAAAAAATTATTTCTAATTTATTGTTTCGTTGAAAAAAAAAAAGAATATATTTCTGTAAACAGATAGATAGTAATGGCACAAAATCAATTATCAAAAATAATAATCAAGTAAAAACGAAGTTGAACTTGCTGTATATTTTTCTTTTTAAAATTAGACCCGATATATATGGGATGTGTGCAAAGATTTGATTCACATATGACATAACCAATATAGTATACCAAATAAATTCTGATGCTTAATGTTTTCCGGTTTTTTTTTTGCTTTTGGACAAACATGCTTAGTGTTTTCCATGTTACCAAATGAACAATAGAGTATTGTTATTGAATTACATTCACTACAACAAATACGGTAGAAGACGTTTTGGGTGTCAATCGGGCTGACCTGGTCCAAAACTCGTAAATCTCGTATATGTTTGAGCCCGAGCCCCGTCCTAACAAGGCTACAGGGCTTTTTGGGCTTTTCCGGGCTTATGTTAGAGATTAAAAATTTAAACTTATAAGCCCTAAAAAGCAGTGTTTAAAGGTACACTATAAAACAAATCAATCAAAATTTTAATAACTCATCTATATTTACTACAACCAACTAATTTTAAAAAAAAAGTTTAACACTAAATAAAATTTTAATACTTTAACCAAATAAAACAATATATAATTCATATAAAATATCATAGATAAAAATTTTAAAAGTATTAAGTAAGGTTATTAAGTAAATATGAAAACTATGATTAGAGTTTAAAACTTTATTTACAATAAATCATGAATCAAATATTGCAATCAAACAAAAATGTTAACACAAAAGTACAAATATATTTGTTACGATTTTTTTCTAGACATATATATTTAAACCTATGACAACCCGTCCCGCAGACCCCACTAGCCCCCTGCTAGCTGCCCCAACGGACTGTCCGTGGACCCTACTAGCCCCCCGCTAGCCGTCCCAACGGACCCCAAGCTGGCCCTGCAGGGCATCGATCCTAACCCATCACTGTGGATATCCAAATCTACCAGTAGGTTATTGGTGCGCCAGACGTTCCTCGAACCCTGGTCTCCACCCTTTAACAACCTTCCCACAGGACAAGCTGTCACCAATTGATCTGGGCTAGCAGGGTCTACGGACGGTCCGTTGGGGCGGCTAGCGGGGGGCCTAGTGGGATCCATGGGACAGGTTGTTACAAAACCTCTTTAAAATAATGTTATTTTGGTTTACTATTTAGGTTTGGTGTACCATTGGGTTAATTATACAATCTAGGTTTAGTGCACAATCAGGATTTGGTATATAATATGGATTTGGTGTATCATCTGGTTTGATGTATCATATGAGTTCGATGTATCATCTTTTTTTAGTGTACAATCTAGGTTTGGTGTACAATATATGTCTGATGTACCATCTAGGTCTGATGAACCATCTGAGTCTAGTATATCATTTACGTTTGGTGTACCATCTGTGTCTGAAGTAGCCTATGGGTCTAGTGTACCATCTGAATGTGGTGTACCATCTCAATCTGTTGTATACAATCTAGGTTTAGTGTACAATCAGGATTTGGTGTATCATCTGCTTTGGTGTACCATATGAGTTCGGTGTATCATCTGTTTTTAGTGTACAATCTAGGTTTGATGTACAATATGTGTCTGATGTACCATCTGGGTCTGATGAACCATCTGAGTCTAGTATACCATTTTCGTCCAATGTACCATCTAGGTCTAAAGTAGCATATCGGTCTAGTGTACCATCTAAATCTGGTGTATACAATCTAGATTTAGTGTACAATCAAGATTTGGTATATAATCTGGATTTGGTGTATCATCTGGTTTGGTGTACCGTACGAGTTCGGTGTACCGTATGAGTTCGGTGTATGATCTGTTTTTAGTGTACAATCAAGGTTTGGTGTAAAATATGTGTCTGATGTACCATTTGGGTCTGATGAACCATCTGAGTCTAGTATACCATTTACGTCCGGTGTTGTGACAACCCGTCCAGCCGACCCCACTAGCCCACCGCTAGCCGCTCCAACGGACCCCAAGCTGGCCCTGCAGGGCATCGATCCTAACCTCTCACCGTGGAATGGAACTACTCATCCAAATCCACTAGTAGGTTATTGGTGCGCCAGGCGTTCCTCGAACCCTGGTTCCCACCCTTTAACAACCTTCCCACAGGACAAGTTGTCACCAATTGATATGCACGTCAATAACTTGGTGCACCAATAACCTACTGGTGGATTTGGATATCCACAGTGAGGGGTTAGGATCGATGCCCTACAGGGCCAGCTTTGGGTCTACGGGGGCAAGCTAGCGGTGGGCTATTGGGGTCACGGGACGGTTTGTCATCGGTGTCCCATATGGGTCTAAAGTACCATATGGGTCTAAAGTACCATATGAGTCTAGTGTATCATCTGAATCTGGTGTACCATCTCAATCTGGTGTATCATCTAGGTTTGGTGTACCATCTGGGTTTTGTGTACCATTTGGGTTTGATTTACCATCTAAAATTTTCAAAATTAAATCATACATTCTAAATATTGAAACATAGCCTTTCAAAACTATATTCTAAATGTAAAATAAAGAATTCAAACATAAAAAAAAACAATTTTATATATTAAATGTCAAAATAATGTTATTTTGGTGTACCTAAATCCTAAACACTAAAACCTACCCCTAAAGACTATACCCTAAATTTAAAATTGTCAACCCAAATCTAACAAAATAAATTCTACATTCTTAAAAACAATTTTTTTGTTTGTGGTATTTTTAGAAAATAAAACTTATATGATTTTTTGGAAAAATAATTATATTTTTGTGTTTGTGTTATTTTTGGAAAAGTTTTTGTGGTTTTTGGAAAAAATAACTTAATATGTGGTATTTTTAAGATTAATATCAAAGTGTAGATTAATATTAGAAACAAACCATTAAATCCTATACACTAAACCCTACCCTTAAAGGCTATATTTTAAATTTAAAATTGTAAACCCAAACCTAACAAAATAAATTTTACATCCTTAAAAACAAATTTTTGTGTTGTGATATTTTTGGAAAATAAAACTTATGTACTTTTTTGGAAAAATAATTAAAATGAAGTATTTTAGGAAAAACTTAAATTGTGATATTTTGGGGGATTTTTATAATTATTTTATATAAATTAATAACAAAATCAAGTTAAAAGGTTAAAGAGTAAAAAAAGAAAAAAAAAATATGATTGTACAAATATTTTTTTATGAAATATTTATGTTTGCACAAAAGATTAAATGGGTCATTTACTAAAATGTCTATATAATAGAGAGTTGTATTAGAAAAATAGAGAAAAGTGTATTTTTTTACAAGTATATTTTATAAAGTGTATATTTTACAAATTTATCTATTTTTCTAGTTAAAATTTTAAAGTTCGAGCAGATTTCCTGTCATCCATAAATTCAGGATTAAAGGGCATTGGAAGTCACGCGGAGCCTTTCTGCTGCAAACGTTGAGAAGCAAGGTAAGGAAAGGGTAAGGTTGATTAGAAGGTTAATGTTAATGCAAAGCTAATTGCAGCTTCAAGATCAACCAAACCAACAGCAAGGCGACAACATGTACGGCTTAACCGGAGGAGCACCTAATGTCACATTCACAAGGTTAAGCGCCTTAACACAAACATTGAGTTTCAAAGCATCTTTTGGGCATGTATGTCCCTATCGCAGAATCGGTTGGGGGTTTGCTTCGGTTTGTAAACCATGGTGGACAACCGGAGTGGGCGGCTTCGGTTTAAGCAAAGAAGACGATGTTCAAGGCAAGGAAAATAGTGAGAGATTTTCTAATTAAGAGCCATCTTTCTTACCCTTGAAAGAATATCTAATATATTAAAAAGAATAGTCGAAAGAGCTCACAGTCAAACTCACAAAAATTGACCTCCCTTGTCCTTAATGAAAATTGTCCTTTAAAAAATTTCGGACAAGTTTTTTCGTCTATTTAGGTTGCAGAAACGTACCACATTCAAATTCGCTGCATCAACTTGAAAAACTGTGTATAAACATACACATGCCGTAACGGTGTTAAGAAACCGTTAGCGGCTGCTTACGTGGAAGCCACGTAAGAAAGGACGCCGTTTTGGTGAGACGAAAGAGTGATTCTTTTCGTCAAAACGACGTCGTTTCTATCTTCTTCTTCCTTTTTTCTTGTTTTCCCGACTCGGTTTCTTTCTTCAAAATCGCGATTTGGGGTTCTTCTTTTAGTTTCAACCATAAGTCAATTGATTCAATTAGCAACGATTATCGGTCCTGGGGAGTGAGAGATAGTGCAGTTAACTGGATTTGCATCCGAAAATGAGGTAATTTGCAACGGTTTCGATTCAATGTTTAGGGTTTTCGAAATTAAGGGTTTTTCTCAATTGAGATAATTAAGAGTGTTTATTTAGAAAAGATGATGAATTTTGTGTTTATTTGTATAGTTTGGATGATATACGGTGTGTGTTCTTTAGTTTTTAGTTAACTTAGCTCTTCAAAAATTTTATGAACACCAAGTGTTCGATAATATGTTTGAACGAAAATGGTGAACCCTCTAATAGTTTTTTTGTAATCTTTCTCAGCTCCGATGAGGATGTACTATTCCAATGCTATAATGGTGGACAGTTTGGAGTTGTTGATGGGAATAAAACTTCATATGTTGGAGGATCGGTTCTAAGCCTTGAAAGCAGACCAGAAACAGTTGTGACTAATGTGATGGCAGCATTGAATGATCCTCTGTATGGGCAAAAAATCTGGTATAAGTATCCCTTTGAGGATTTTTCAGGGCTGAAGTTAATGAATGAAGGTGAGAATTTTCAGAAAATGTGTACAACTGCCGTGTGGGTTAAGGGGATAGAAATTTTTATAGAGAAAGAGAATTATGAGCTCCTTGGAGATGGTTCGGGTGCTGATAGAGTTGTTGGTAATGGTTCTGAAGAGGGTGAGGGTTTCGAAAGTGATGGTTCTCATGGTAATGGTTTTGAATAGGGTATTCGAAGGTGATGGTTCTCATGGTGATAGAGATGCTGGTAGGATTTTTGTTGACATGGAAGATCGAGTGGAGGAGAATTTAGCAGGTTTTGTTGATGAAAAATAACATGATAATGACGAGGACACTCCTCCCAACTCAGATTGCGATGAAGTTGAAAGAAGATATATGAGGTGCAAAAAAGGTAGTGGAGAAATCAGATTAGAGCAAGTGTTTGATAGTATAGCAGAGTTTAAAGAAGCTGTGGTTGATTACGCTCTGAAACATGGAGAGAATATAAAGTTCACAAGATGGGGATCAGAGAGAAGTGAAGTAAGGTGTTCCATTGGAGGGAGATGCAAATTCAAAATCTACTTCTCCTATGAAGAAAAAATTGGAAATTTCATGCAATGATGTGCATGCATGTACAAACGACGGGTTTAGCAAAGTGATAAAGAGTGGGGTCCTTGCTCAGTTGTTCTTGAATGACATTAGGAAGGATCCGACATTCAAGGCAAAGGCGATGCAAAAGGCAATTGAGGAGCGTTACAAAATTGTTGCTACTTATGATCAGTGTCGAACAGCTAGAGCAAAAGCACTGAAGATGATTCAAGATGAATATGATGAGCAATTTGCTCGAATACATGATTACATGGAGCATCTTCTAGAGTGAGTAAAGCTTTTTTTTTTTTTTTTTTGCAAACATTATGTTTGTAAGTGTCTCAACTTGAATATGTGTTTGATTTTCTGTTTTGTAGATCAAATCCAGGTTCAACAATGGATGTTGGGACAATGACTGATGATGATGGTGTAGTCAAGTTTGATAGGTTTTATGTTTGCTTTGAAGCCCTTCGGAAAACTTGGCTTGCATATTGTCGGCCAATAATTGGCATCGATGGATGCTTCTTAAAAAATGGTGTGAAAGGACAACTATTGGCAGCTGTAGGAAGAGATGCCAACAATCAGTTCTACCCGGTTGCTTGGGCAGTTGTGCAAACAGAGAATTATGAAGCTTGGTTGTGGTTCATTAAGTTGCTGAAGACTGATTTGAAGCTTGAAGATGGTGATGGGTTTACACTTATTTCTGATAGACAAAAGGGCTTGCTATGATAGACACTTATTTCTGTACCAAAGGTGGAACAACGGATGTGTGCACGTCATATCTATGGTAATCTGAGAAGAGTTTATCCAGGCAAAGATTTGCCTAAGAAGTTGTTTTGGGCAGTTGCGAAGAGTTTTAACCAAGCGGAGTATAATAGAGCCATTGATGAATTGAAGAAGTTTGATGAGGGTGTGTATGAGGCTGTCATGCAAAAAAATCCGCGGAACTGTAGTCGAGCCTTCTTCGGTTGCAAATCAAGTTGTGAGGATGTTTCTAACAATTTTTCTGAGTCTTACAACAATTTTTCTGAGAAGAGGACTATGATTAGGCAGTTTATGAATGGAGGAAAGAACTGAATGGAAGATTGTTGGTTGTTTTTTTGTTTTGGTCCCATGAGTTTCGTTTTGTTTTATAGTTATCTCAGGGAAGTTTCGAATATTTGCTTGTTTTGTGTAATCAAAACTTATTTCCTTTATTTGGTACGTTTTTTGTAATATTAAGATCGTTAACAGCCATATCAAGTTCACATAACACAAAGATCACATCACACAAACATTACATAGTAGACAAAAGCAATAACCAAACCACCACACACAATCATATTCTTGAAGCACCTTAGCTCTTGCATCTCTTTCTCACACGAGCTCACCTTTGCTTTGAGCTCTACAATCTCTTTCTCACATCTTTCTGTGATGTTTTTGAAATTTTCAATCTCATCTAATCCCTTTGCTAAGCTACCTACTTCTCTTTCTATCTTCTCAATCACACCTTCAACCTCTTCCACCTCCTCAACCATGCTTATGTCGGTCCACTTAAACAAATGAGACTGATTCTGGTACAAAAATACACAAATGAGAAGGTTCTCACATGAGAATAACTTTTATATGACCACCTAGCCTATAGATTACCTCGTCGACGGATCCAATGGGACAACAATGAAAGAGTCTCCCAGGATTTTTCATTGTGTTTGGAGTCTTCATTACAGAGAATCGACCGCATCTACATTTTCGTGGGATTCCTCTTCCAATCACAGTAAATCTGTCGCTCACTCCTTCAACAATTAACGGATTCACAGTAAATAATCTTCCTATCAAAATACACAACGAAAAGGAAAATTAAAACATTAGGTTTTCGATTACGCACATGAAGAATCTGAGGATGAAGACATCTTGATCGAGTGAGAGAAATTTCGAGAAACCCCAAATCGCGAACACAATACTGTTGCTAATATTTTTTTGTAATGATTATAGTTGCAGAAAAATTATGTTGGATTCTATTCACAAAAAATTATGGTAATTATAGACAAAAAAATTATGGTAATTTTCTTAAAACTTGGATTTTTTTTTCTGGTTACAAATAGATTCAAATTATAATTCTATTTATATGTAACCTATTACATAATTTTTTTTTGTTTCAGTTGAATTCATGGATGATCATTAATCATAATTGGGGATCTACAAAAATGAATATAATGAAATTCATGTATTAATTTTTGCTAACCCAAATCTTTAATTTTTTTTAAATAATATTGTTGCTAATATTTTTTTTAATGATTATAGTTGCAGAAAAACTATGGTGGATTCTGTTCATAAAAAGTTATGGTAATTTTCTAAAAACTTTGATTTCTTTCTATTTACAAATAGATTTAAATATTTTTTATGACTAATATTTAAATGAATATTTGTGACTAATATTTCTTCATAAATATTTGTGACTAATATTTGTTCTTCCTCTTAAATTGATAGAAAGAAGAAGGAAGAAATACTAATGATCGATGTAAAACGGATTTTCTGGCTTTTAAGACGGATATGAGTAAGGCGTATGATCGGGTTGAATGAAATTTTTTGGAAGCAGTTATGGTTTGGTTGGGGTTTGATCGGAAGTGGATTTCCTGGATTATGTGGTGTGTCACCTCAGTTTCGTATCAGGTCCTTCTTAATGGTCATCCCGTGGTTTTATTATACCTCAGAGAGGTTTACGCCAGGGTGATCCTCTCTCACCGTATTTATTTATCCTTTGCACAGAGGTGTTGATAGCTAATATCAAAAAGGCTGAACGAGAGGATAAACTTACTGGTATTACGCTAGCTCGGGATTGCCCCACCATCTCGCAAAAAGATGATAGTTTGTTCTTTTGTAAAGCAGAAGCGACATAATGTAATACGGTCATGAAAATCATAGGAAATTATGGAAAAGCGTCCGGACAGGAGGTTAACTTGGAGAAGTCATCTATCATGTTTGGTAAAAACGTTCCAGAGGACTTAAGAACCCAATTAAAGTCTGTCATTGGTATTTCAAAAGAAGGCGGTATGGGCTCTTATTTGGGTATTCCTGAAAGCCTTCAAGGTTCGCGAACTAAGGTTTTTAGTTATGTTAATGATCAGTTAGATGATCGTGTGAATGGTTGGTCGGCGAAATATTTATCGAAAGGCGGCAAGGAAATCATGATCAAGTCAGTTGCGTTGGCTCTCCCAACTCATGTTATATCCTGCTTTAAATTGCCACAGGAATTGACGTCTAAATTAACAAGTGTTATTTCAAGATTTTGGTGGCGGTCTAACGACAAAGCTCGTGGTTTGCACTGGGTTGCTTGGGATAAAATGTGTGATGATAAATGCGAAGGCGGTTTGGGTTTTCGAGATTTGGAGCAATTCAATGACGTGATGCTGGCTAAGCAGTATTGGCGGTTAATTCATTATCCAACATCTCTAATGGCCCATGTGATGTGAGGTCAATATTTTAGAAATAACATCCTCTAATGGCCAAAAAGCCATACTTTCCCTCATTTGCTTGGAGGAGTATTTTTTCAACGAAAGGCTTCATGGAAAAAGGAGCAAGATGGGCATTAGGATCTGGTTGTGATATTTCAGGATGGAAAGATCCTTGGATACCGGATAGTCAACCAAGACCAGCTAACGGTCGAGGGAGACTGCTCCATCCTAACTTAATGCTTAATCATTTGATCAACCCGCACACTATGGAATGGCATCTGCCCATCCTTGAGGAGTTCATGGATCCAGAGGATATTCAGATTATTCAGGCTATGCCAATCAGTAAATCCTATAAACCGGATCGACTGATTTGGCATTACACTAAATCCGGGAAATATACGGTCAAATCGGATTATCGGCTAGCCCGTGATTTAGTTAAGGTAGGTGAGTCCGGACCGATGTGTATGGCCGTCAAGCTTGGAAACTTGACATTCCCTCCAAGGTTCAACATTTCTTTTGGCAAATAGCATCCGGCTCTCTTCCGGTGTTGGAACGGCTAGCTCATCGGGGTGTTCGGTGCGACACTCTTTGCACACGGTGTGGGATGGCGGCTGAGAAGATAAACCATGCTCTCTTTGAGTGTTCTCGGTCTCGTAGGATCTGGGATTTATCTCCGGTTTCGTTAACATTCGATGGTTTTCCTTATTGATCAGTTTATTAAATTTAGACTTCTTATTCTGGCGGGTGACATCTTAATCGAGTGTCTCGGATATTAGTTTTCAGCTACCTTGGATTGTATAGTCAATTTGGAAGGATAGGAATAAAAAGGTTTTTCAGGCTATGGAGGCGGCTCCAATACATATTATAAATCAGGCGGCTAATGATAGGATTTTATGGGAGGAGGCGAGGTCATTCACAGGCAGAGCTATGGATTATTCGACATCTATGGAAAATCTGGAATCTTCTCCGCGATGTCAGGATCCTGGAAGGGGTCTGACTCCTTTGTGGGCTTGGGTTGGTGCTTTTGCAATAGAGAGGACAAAGTGTTACTAATGGGAGCACGATGCTATTGACGAACACCCTCACCTCTACATTCGGAGTTACACGCCTTGATCTGAGCCATGGGGTCTATGTTGACAGTTGGCGTGGATTGTTCTTTCTTCGCGACTGATTGTGCAGAGCTAGTGGTGATGGTGCAATCTCCGGATGATTGGCCCGCATTCTCCAACCTGTTGGACGACTTCGATTTACTTAGAGCTTCCATCCCCGGCGTCACCCTAAGGAGGATTCCGCGTTCGACAAATGTGAGGGCAGATTGTCTAGCCCTCTCATCGCGTTCTTTAGATTCCGAAACTACTTTTGTAAACTTCTTCCCTCCCATTTGGGCAACCAACCTTGGAGTACTGTTTTAATTTTATGCTCGGTTGGGAAAAAAAATATATATATTAATTGGATTTGGGACTTCATATCTCAGAGATTTTTCAAGAAAGAAAGAGATTAAGGAAGATTAGGAATAGTTTTTTTTTAACAATTTACAATTGTTGTTTATTTGAAATTGCTTTAGATGGATAAATAATATATAATAAATTGGAAATTTCCCATTTTGTTTGATAAAAAAAATCAGAGATCTAAATTTTATATCTCATTTAAATTTTAAAAGTAATAGAAAATAAATACTAGAATATATTGCAAATATTTCTTTGAGAAAATCCATGTTTTTAAAAATGTTAAATTTCTACAGACCATTTGTTTCATTTTAAAATTTTTTTTTTTAAAAACGAAAATTACAAAAAAAGGAAAATCAAATATTCATATCCTATTTAGATTTTTTTAAAAATAGAAAATAAATACTAAAATCTATTGTAAATATTTGTTTCAAGAAAATTTATCATTTCTAAATTGTTAAATTTTTTTAGATAATTATGACGGTTTGATTTGAATAGAATGAACTGAAAATCTCTAGAGGATATACTACAAATATCCATTTAATTTGAAGATATGACACAATCTCATAGGGTTAATGTAAATTTCCGGAAAAACCATGTTGTTCCGGCTGGATACTCTATCACCAAAAAGAGGAACAAATACTCTAAATAAGACAAAACGTCTTGACAGTGAAAATGTATATATATTGAAAATAAAAACGAGTAATTTTAAAAAATAATTTTTCTTTCACTTTTCAAAATAAAATGTTTGAAAAAATAAATTATTTTTTTTAAACGAAAATTAGAAAATCTCATAAATAAAATGATCTTATCCCATTTAAAATTACTAAAAAATGAAAAATAAATACTAAAATCTTTTGTTAATATTTTTTTGGAGAAATGATATATTTAGAAATTTTAAATTTCTATAAATAATTATGAAGGTTTGACTTGGATACTAAGCTATCAATATAGAGGTGCTCAATCACAACATTAGAAGTCAGGTTTGTTAGGCTTAAACATTTGGGTGTGTATGCTCGCGGGTAACTCCCCTAACTATGTTACTTTATGTTTATATTAGAAAAATTACTTAGGTTCCTTATTATTGAAGATTAAATTATATCTTCTCTTTTAGTTAATTCTTTTCCATTTACATTTTTGTTGGAATCCTTTTTAGTTTTATAATTAATTTACTTTATGGTTTGTTAAATTAGTTGAACTATTATTTAAAAATATATTTGCCCACACAAGCGTATAAAAGAAGAAGAAGTTTACATTGAGCAACCTCAAGGCTACATAGTTAAAGGAGAAGAAGACAAAGTTTTGAGGTTAAAGAAGGCACTTTATGGGTTAAAACAAGCCCCAAGAGCTTGGAATACACGGATCGACAAGTATTTCAATGAGAATGACTTCATCAAGTGTCCATATGAGCATGCACTTTATATCAAAATTCAAAATGGCGATATATTGATTGTGTGCTTGTATGTAGATGACTTGATATTCATGGGTAACAATCCAAGCATGTTCGACAAATTCAAGAATGAGATGACGAAGGAGTTCGAGATGACAGATATTGGATTGATGTCTTACTACCTCGGAATCGAAGTAAGACAAGAACAATAATTTGCATAAAACAAATGAAAACGAAGTTGAACTTTTGCTGTATAATTTTCTTTCTGAAAGTTGACCCGACTCATATAATCTTCTGAAATTAACTTACTCATAGTTCGTTTGAGGTTTAACCAAATCTTGGGTTCCGTCGATCTTATTGTGAGGCCTGACTTTTATTAAATCAAAGATACCAAGTTTTAGACTTGCTAGTTCCAATAAACACTGTAAAACCATGCATGGCTTTTTGATGCAGAATTGATCAATCCAAATGTCAACCAAACCGTCAATGAGCTTTAAGCGCTGTTCAAAGACAAACCCCATCTCTAGTTTAGCCAAACCCTCAACGAGGATGCAGCAGGGGTTGACCGGTGGAGCACCTAATCTCACATTCAACTAGTTTTGCGCGTTAACGCAAAAAGCAAGCTTCAAAGCATCTTTTGGGCATGTCTCGATGGCAGGAGCGCCTGGTGTTGGCTGTGGTTTGTAAGAAGACGATGGTGGACAACGGGAGGGGGCGGCTTCCGTTAGGGAAACGACGAGGATGTTGAAGGCAAGGAAAATGGTGAGAGAGTTTCTAAGAGCGTTGAAATAATATTACAGACGGGTGAAGATATTCAGAGTATATTGGTCAATATTCATAGGATAAGTGTGTACCGACCATGTGGTTAGCCCTAGCCCCTAGGGTAGTTTAAATTGAAGTAAAGCGTTTGGAACACAATGTCAAGTGAACAGTGTAAGAAGTGAATTTATTAATCAAATTTTAAAGGCACAGTAACAAAGAAGAGATGGAGGAACAATAAAGCAATGGATTACACACTTGCCGATTACACCTTATCCATCAAAAAGGCACAGTAACAAATTACGTTCATTTTAAAATTAAAAAAAAAAATCACCTTAAAATAAAACAAGAAGATAAGATAATAGGTTCAGAATTCATAAACTGTATGATTCATTCATTTTATAGGTATGTTTATAAGTATTCAACTTAGGCGCACTGGAAGTTCGTTGGAGCTTTTCTACCGCAAATATTGAGGAGTACGCTGAGATCGATGGGAAGGTTAATGTTGATTCCAAGAATGTTAACCTTGAGCAAAGTGCAGAGGCAGACTGCAGCCTCAAGGTCAGCCAAGCCTTGGATGAGAGAGCAGCATGGCTTTACAGGTGGGTTTCCCAATGTTAAGTCCACTAGCTTGAGCACATTGACGCAAACACCGAGCTGTAGGGAATCCCGAGGACAAGACCCTGTGCTTGGGGTGGTCGCAGTGGTGTAAGTGAAAAAGAGGAGGTTGAGGGAAATGCTAAGTGTTAAGTGGGTATTTATAGAGTTTTCATTAGGAGAGAATTTTATACTAGTATTTTTGCTCAAAAATCGATTTTGGAAAGTTTTTACATTTAATGCTATTTAATGCTTATATTCATATCCAAACAAGTTCAGTTAATTCTCTTTACTATCTTTATAACCAAACACAATTAAAATATTTTAAATATCTATATATAAAATATTCTATATTTAATATATATATAGAAGATTTATTCCATATTAAAAAAAATTATTCTCCTATCATCTATTTTTATTTTAAAATTTAAATGTAGTGAATCATCATATAATACATAAAATTGATAAAAATGTATATTTTTCATGCATATATTGTGATTTGAATTCTTTTAAACAAACATATATTACTCAATTAATATAAAAAATGTGTGTTCAACATACATATATTGTAAATATACAGTATATAGTAAATTATAGAATTTTAAGAAATCTATAATTTATAATTGATATATCAAAACTTAATAAAAATGTTTAAAATTATGAATATTTAAACATATTAATTTTTCAAAATAACACAAACGAGTTATATTACATGACGGGTTATATGATATTACATTGAATTGATAATACTAAAAAAAATATATCATTGATATGATACTTCAATACAGGTTAAATTCTTATTTTACTATTTTAACATCACCAATATAAAATATGTCGAATCAAACTGATGTAAGTAAGATTGTATTAAAAAAATTGTTTTGCAGTATCTCGAATTATATACTAAATCACTAAAATCAACAAAAGAGTACATTAGTAAAATTAGTATTAAAATAATACATTAAAGAAAAAAACAATTTGCCCCACGGTATACCGCCGGTCATAATTTAGTTTAAAGGTATAATTGATAATTTTTCTTTAATAGGGGATTAGTTGACTAATTTTTTAACAGATATGATTTCATTATTATATAACACTTAATTGTTATCATTGTACAAAATAGCTGGTAATCTCCAAGAGTATATATGGTTCTAGTTGTAGGGGGCTGTATTGAAACCATGATTTTGGAGAATTTGATGGGATTTAGGAAATTTGGAATTTTGATAGATTTTAGGGAAGTTGATATGATTTATGGTAAAATTCTTTTAAATCCCACCTAAAACCATGAGATTTGGATTTTTGTATTTTTAACTAAACAAATCCTCTCAAATCCTCTAGAATCTCTAAAACTTATTAAAATCAAAATCCACAAACTGTTTTGAATAACAGTGGATTTTAAAGTAGATTTTTAAATCATCAGTTCAATAATTGTGGATTTTAATGGACTTTTTAAAATTCATGATTGAATAACATAGGATTTGTAAATTTTACACAAATCACTTAAAATGTCAAGTTGAATACACCCCCCGTAGTTAACAACTTAATTGGTGGTAAGAATGTATATATCCTTTTTCCTTTTTTTTTGTTCAAAAGCATCTTCCATAAACTTCAAGATGGGCCAGATCAAATAATCAATTAAGTTCCTTGATCTTTTGATGTGTAATAAGATATCCTCTGTTCAGCTTCTCAACCCACATAAACTTCAAGATGGCTTACAGATATGGTTCGATTCAAGGGGCTTATAACACTCTAATTTCTTCTTTCAGAAAATATTGATGTAAGGATACAATTATTGTAAAAAGGGTTTTTGGTTGAATAAAATTTTACATTCATTGAAAAAAAAAAAAAAACATCTTTCATAACTTAATTGAACGGGTTTGGTACAGTGTTTATAAGAGACAGCTTAGAAATCCCATCAGCTTCCCTATTGAAGTTGCGAGGGATAAAGGAGAAACAAATTTTCTGAAAAAAAAGAAATAGAGTGGGGATATCCTAACGAATTTCATGGAGTTCCTTTAGTAGGTTCTCGGAATTTAAGATTTCGATTACTTGTTTAGAATCAGAAGCAGTGTGGAGGTTAGTGAAACCTAGATCTGCCGCTGCTTGGACAGCCTTAGTTGGTGGTAAGAATTTATGTATACATAAAAGAAACTTGGTGGTTGAAGTCGATCCTCTAAACTAATTAACAATACAACTCCCAAATTTACGAATTATATTAATATGTACAGGCCTTCACGATATTATTCAAAATATAAACAAATATATTAATTTTTTTAGAAATTAATTGTCAAAAGCCTCATAAATTGTGTATGACCTTTGTATATATCGGACCCATACCCTCTACGCTACCCAAATTAAGTGACTTATTGAAAAAACTTTATTGTTTGTAGCATAATCAAATCCCATACTTTATCACCATGCTTCAAGTACCCGTTTTTGTTACAGGAAGATCTTTTTGTTTCTTTCAAAAACATGTGGTTATCTATTATTTCAAAACATGTGCAATTTTCTAATTAGAATACATACACACTTCTATTATTACGATTATTGATTTATTTATTTCTTTTTTTGTCAGCCAAATATTAATTAGAAAAGAACTTCAAAATTGGTAGCCTAAACTGTAGAAAAAAAGTTTACAAAAAAAATTGCAACTAAAAACGATAATGGATACCGAAAGAGACAATCTACTTTCAAATTTGACGAACGAATAATTTTAGACAGAGCAAATAAAAGAAATGATTCCCAGAACACGGTGAAATCATCTAATAGGTTACTGTTTTCTACTTAAGAGGTTCTATGCCAAATTTGTATCTCCTTTATTAATTAGGAAGCACATAATAAAAATAACCTTTATAAGGGTATATATTTATATTCAAATGTCATTACAAATATATGTTTCAAAGAACAAATTAAAAATAGCCACTAAGGCTAAAAATTCTAAAAACTAATTGATATAATTAAATTAAATTATAAAAACCAAAATATATTATTAATTTGTATAAAATGACTCGTATCAGTTATACTCGATTGTGACCTTTTAGACTGTACTTATATTAGTATATACGTTAGTAAATAACAATTATTCATATCGTTATTAGTATAGCACCAAGTAATAAGCAAATATATTACCCATTAAAGGAGTACATTGCAAGTGAGTATATGTATCTAGGTTTTTTTTTTTCATAACTAGAAATTTTGAACTCATTAAACGTTAGTTTCTTTAAAAGAGGCAAATTAAAGTCAGTCTAAAACGGCCAATATAAGTAACTAAGCACATCTAAAGACTAAAACGGAATGATTGTTCTTTATTTTTGAAGCATTATTTCTGAAGCATCAATTAGTCTACTCATAATCTCAAACAAAGACAAAGTCTATGACTTCATTTTCATGTGATAATTGTTTAGTAAATCTCAAATGGTTAGACTTATTACTTATCACATCATCCCGTATAACAGGGGTTACAAGATGGACAGATAGACTAGTTTGGATTTTAAATATATATTTATATTATATATCTCAATCGTATAATTTTAATGTCAGACTTTCCCCATTTTATTAGATGGTTTAACACAATAATGAGGTCAAAGCTCATAAAATTTTAGAGTGTGGAAAATATTAAAACCCCAACTCGAGTAACTTAAAATTTAGGAATACTTATGCGGCCAATCTTATCCAATCCAATATGAATTTTTTTTAAAAGTAGATCCAAATAAAATCTATATTAAGGTACCGTGTTATAACGACAAAATCATCGTTGTTATTTCTCTTTCGGATTAAATGTTTCTACTATTTAATATTGAATGAGATATATATATTTTCGAGATCATACTACTTTTATCCTTTTCCTGAATCAATAACATAGTTTCGTGTACAAGTGGTATTTATTTTATTATATTCCGATAAAATAAGGTCGAACATGCCAAAATATAGTTCACGGGTACTAGCTGTAGGAGAGAATGAGAATTTAGTTATTCCTTCAGACTAGTAACAATATGATAATCATCATACCAAATCATTCTGACATTCTTTACTATAAAATTGAACAATTATATTCTTTTTTAATAATAAATTACCTCTTTAATTAATTATCTACATAGTATTTCTAAAAAGAAGTGAAAAGTGAAAGAAGTTGATATATATAGTTCAATAGTTTAAACCAAGTATTATATTGTGGTGATCATCGTATTTTACGTTGATTAAGGCCAAGTTAGTTCTTAAAAAATTCCTAGCAAAAGAAAAATATTAAGATTTCTCCATCTGAATTTTTCGATTAATAGGAAATAAGTAAGAAGTGTAGTAAATTTTGTAGAATATCTTACAAAAAGGATAAAAAATAACATATCTCTGAACGGTTACATACATAATAATGGCATAAATGATAAATCAATGCTAAAAAAAATCAACATGTAAAAACGAAATTGAGCTTTTTGTGTATTTTTCTTTTTGAAAGTTGACCTTTATGTTTATGGGATGTGCATATATATGATTCACATAACCAATAATATACCAAATAAACATGGTTCATAATATTCGTTAACAAATCATAACCCAAAGAGCAAGGTCGCTATACTTGTGTTCAAAATATACAAATATATCGGTGCCTTTTCGATTCTCGTTGGGTCAGAATTTTAAAAAGAAAGAAAATAATTTTAGACTGGGTCAAAATTATAAAATGAATAATAGAAAAATAAAAAATCAGCGAATTAATCCAGTCCAAGATTGAAAATAAAGAAAAACATTCAACACTTTTAGAAGTAAAGTTGAATAAAAGATAAATTAAGAAACAAAAATGGACGTTTTACTAATTCTTGTTTTGGTTGAGACGAGATCTACAAGAGTGTATTCAAACTAGTATTTTAAGTTATGAGTTTTTATATGATTTTGATAATTTAAGAAAAGTTAATATGATTTATTATAAAATCCTTTCAAATATCATCTAAAACGATGAGATTTTGATTTATGTATATTTAACTAAGGAAATTCTTTAAAATTCCTTTAAAATCATCAAAATCACATCTACAAACTGGATTTTATAACAATAAATTTTAGATAGATTTATAAATCATTAGTTCAACAATAATGGATTTCACTAGAGTTTTTAAAATTTTTTATTGAATAACATATGAAATCCATTATGTATCGAATCACTTAAAATATTAGTTTGAATACTCCCTATAATGTATAAGGACATGAACATTCAATTTACTCACTATTAATTAGTATTGATTGATTAAGTGTGAATTTTTTTTCACAATTTAAAATGGATCCTACCGAACTATAACAAAATTTATGTTATAGTAAAATGCAGTCGAGATAAATAGTTAGAAGAGTCATTTGTGTTCAAAATCTCAATTCCACAAACAAATGACTTCTTAAATATTATCAAAGGCATTGATCAATTTACTCTCTTTTTGTATATAACTATTCAATTTACTCATTACAAATTAATTTTGATTATGAATATTAACAAACCTAATAATCTGTATAAATATAACAGTCATAGTATAAACTCGCTACAGATATACATAGTTCACATATAAAACATTAATATTCTATTCTAAACTTACTCTTGGGTTTAGTCCGTCGATCTTATTGTGAGGCCTGACGTTTGATTTTTGTAAACAATTTCTATTAACCAAGTTTCGGAGTTCAGAGTTCGGAGCTTATTCTATAATATAGTCTATAACCTTTTTCACTATTCTATAACCCCTGTTGCTAGTTGCTATAAATAGTGTACCATGCATAGCTTTTTGATGAAGAAATTAATCAATCCAAATGTCAACCACACCGTCAACTTCTGGGTCAACCAGTCAATAAGGCTGCAACACGGCGTAAGTGGAGGAGCACATAATGTCAAATTCAACAAGTTAAGTGCTTCCAAAGAATCTTTTGGGCATATCTCAGATGGCGGAAGCGCTTAAGATTGGCTATTTGGTTTGTAATTAAGAAGACGATAGTGGACAACGGGAGGGGGCGGCTTTGGTTAGGGAAAAGAAGAGGATGTTGAAGGCAAGGTAAATGGCAAGAGAGTTTCTAAAGAGCCATTTTCTTAGCCTTGAAACTATATTCGTAGAATTTAGGTATTGAACTGACTTGATCTTATTGATTTAGGTGACAACCTTATTTATAAATGTTTATTTAGGGTTTACACAAACTGTCATTGACGTAAATAACACGCTAAAGCCCAACATACTGATCATATAACCCTAATACTCCCCCTCACGTTGAAGAGTGATGGTATTGAACACCCAACTTAACTTGATCTTATTGATTTAGGTGACAACCTTATTTTTACATGTGTATATATGGTTTACACAAACCGTCGTTGACGTAAATAACACGCTAAAGGCCCAACATACTATGCCCATCATATAACCCTAATAATATTGGAGTGTTGATTATGCTTGAGATTGATGAAGAAGATATTGAGAGTGTATTGGTCAGTATTAATATGATAAGTGGGCTGGTTTGAGTAAGGAAGCTAATGAGTAATAAGACTGTATTACAGTAGTTCTACTAATTAAATACAACTTAGGGTTATAAATTATAACAAGGATATATGTATGTAAAAACCAAAATTATCAAGAATATGTATGTGTGCGGACCATTTGGTTAGCCCTAGCGCCTAGGGTATATTAGCTGGCGATCTGAAGTAAAGCGTTTGGAACGCAATGTCAAGTGTTATTTTAAAATTAAATTATTAATCATATTCGAAAGACACGGTTACAAAGAAGAGACATAGGAACAGTGAAGAAAAGGAGTACAAACTTTCCGATTACACACACGTAAACCCGTTATCCATTATTTCATGAGAACTACGTACGTTCATTTTAAACATTACACAAAAATACAAAAAAATAAAAAAAAAAATGACCGTAAAATAAAACAAAAAGATAAGACAATAGATTCCACTATTCATAAAGTGTATGATTCATTTATTTTATAGGTACGTTATAAGTATTTAAACTTACGCGCACTGGAAATTCGTTGGAGCTTTTCTACCGCAAACATTGAGGAGTACGCTGAGATCGATGGGAAGGTTAAGGTTGATTCCAAGAATGTTAACCTTGAGCAAAGTGCAGAGGCAGACTGCAGCCTCAAGGTCAGCCAAGCCTTGGATGAGAGTGCAGCATGGCTTTACAGGTGGGTTTCCCAATGTTAGGTCCACTAGCTTGAGCACATTGGCGCAAACACCAAGCTGTAGGGAATCTCTAGGACAAGTCCCTGAGCTTGGGGTGGTTGGCGTAGTTGGGGTGGTTGGCGTAGTTGGGGTGGGGAGGCACTTGGAACATGTTGCAGAGGTGTAAGTGAAAAAGAGGAGGTTGAGAGAAAGGAAGAGTGTAAGGGAGGTTCTTGGTGCCATTTGTTTGTGGAGTTAAAAAGGCTCAAGAAGTCGTAGTGCGTTTAAGTTTCTTCGAGATTGGTGGAGAAAGATGTAAGTGTTTAGTGGGTGTTTATAGGCCTTTTCTTTAGAAAAGAAATGTGAAGATTTAATTTATAATTTGTCTTTATTAGGAAATAAATGAATATCTATTTTATAGGTATGATCTGATTATTAAAGAACACTTAATTGTCATCATTGTTCAAATTAGCTGGTAATCTCTGATTCTCTATGGGTATGCATGGTCCTAATTTTAATTAACAACGTAGTTGGTGGTAAGAAATTATATATCCATAAACAAAATTCGGTGGTTGATGTCGATCCTCTAAACTAATTAACTAGGCAACTNATTATAACAAGGATATATGTATGTAAAAACCAAAATTATCAAGAATATGTATGTGTGCGGACCATTTGGTTAGCCCTAGCGCCTAGGGTATATTAGCTGGCGATCTGAAGTAAAGCGTTTGGAACGCAATGTCAAGTGTTATTTTAAAATTAAATTATTAATCATATTCGAAAGACACGGTTACAAAGAAGAGACATAGGAACAGTGAAGAAAAGGAGTACAAACTTTCCGATTACACACACGTAAACCCGTTATCCATTATTTCATGAGAACTACGTACGTTCATTTTAAACATTACACAAAAATACAAAAAAATAAAAAAAAAAATGACCGTAAAATAAAACAAAAAGATAAGACAATAGATTCCACTATTCATAAAGTGTATGATTCATTTATTTTATAGGTACGTTATAAGTATTTAAACTTACGCGCACTGGAAATTCGTTGGAGCTTTTCTACCGCAAACATTGAGGAGTACGCTGAGATCGATGGGAAGGTTAAGGTTGATTCCAAGAATGTTAACCTTGAGCAAAGTGCAGAGGCAGACTGCAGCCTCAAGGTCAGCCAAGCCTTGGATGAGAGTGCAGCATGGCTTTACAGGTGGGTTTCCCAATGTTAGGTCCACTAGCTTGAGCACATTGGCGCAAACACCAAGCTGTAGGGAATCTCTAGGACAAGTCCCTGAGCTTGGGGTGGTTGGCGTAGTTGGGGTGGTTGGCGTAGTTGGGGTGGGGAGGCACTTGGAACATGTTGCAGAGGTGTAAGTGAAAAAGAGGAGGTTGAGAGAAAGGAAGAGTGTAAGGGAGGTTCTTGGTGCCATTTGTTTGTGGAGTTAAAAAGGCTCAAGAAGTCGTAGTGCGTTTAAGTTTCTTCGAGATTGGTGGAGAAAGATGTAAGTGTTTAGTGGGTGTTTATAGGCCTTTTCTTTAGAAAAGAAATGTGAAGATTTAATTTATAATTTGTCTTTATTAGGAAATAAATGAATATCTATTTTATAGGTATGATCTGATTATTAAAGAACACTTAATTGTCATCATTGTTCAAATTAGCTGGTAATCTCTGATTCTCTATGGGTATGCATGGTCCTAATTTTAATTAACAACGTAGTTGGTGGTAAGAAATTATATATCCATAAACAAAATTCGGTGGTTGATGTCGATCCTCTAAACTAATTAACTAGGCAACTCCCAAATAATTACGAATTATATCAATATATGTACGAGCCTTCACGATTATCACAATTCAAAAGTATAAAGAAATTCATTGTGCAAAGTCTCATAAGTTGTCCGGTATCACCCTTGTAATCTAATATATCCGAATATACGTACCCTCTTTGATACCGAAATTATACGACTTGTTGAAAAAACTTTATTCTCTTGAAGCATAATCAACTCCCAAACTTATCATCTTGCTTGAACTACCTTATACATACATAAAAAATGTGGTTGTTTACTATTTCATACATACCTTATGTGCATTTTTTCTAATTAGAATACATACATATTTCTATTATTATTGTTATTATACATATGTGGTTGTTATTATTATTATTGTTACTAGATTAAGACCAGAGGACGGGTTGAAATTCTTTTTATATACATTGTAATTTTTTATAAAATATAATTTATGTGATTATTTTGTAAGTTTTATATTGTTAATGATTCTAGATAAGTATCTGTGCTATAACACTGGTAAAATTTTATTTTATACAAAATTTTGTATATTTTCTATTTTAAAATGTTGTATTAGTTTATGTATGTGAAGTTATTTCAACAATATATATTCTACTTCATGACTTGAATTTCATTATAAGACATAATTTTGTGAATTTGGTTTTTAAAAAGCAAGTTATTATATTAAGAATAATTTAATATATTGTTATACTTTTTGTTTTAATATACTTGGTTTTTTTTATTCTTTCATATTATAGTGACATATTATTGATATTGCTATAACAAACCAATTTAGAGTGTTTATAGTTTCTAACTTTAATATCAAGTTTCAATATTTAAAAAATATTTCAAAATAAATTGTTTAAAGTTTATTATATTATATAAAATTATAAAATTTAACAAAAAGTATGAAATTGAATTTAAAAATTCAAATTTTGACCCGTTACTCAGTAATTTTTTTAATTCAATAGATATTATTTTTAAAGAATAATATTAATAAAAATTGAATATTTTATAGATTGAATCATTTATATTTGTTTTTAAAAATTCAAC
>NC_025692.1:19485921-19487065 GCF_000633955.1 Camelina sativa | reverse complement strand
TTTTTAATTCAATAGATATTATTTTTAAAGAATAATATTAATAAAAATTGAATATTTTATAGATTGAATCATTTATATTTGTTTTTAAAAATTCAACTTATAGTATATCCGGAAATAAAATTATTTTTTAATTATAATAAATAATATGAGAATTTATTTGTTTCACAAAATAGACTCATATATAAAAATGAGAGGTGAAATATAATAATAATTAACAAATTAATATGTTAAGTTAGATATCAAAGAATTTTATTTGATGAATAATTTAATAAAGAAAATTAATATGGTAAGTTAGATGATATCAAATGATTTTTTAGAATATTCTCTTTAAGATTTCTGGAAACAATAAATCCATACTATACAAATTATATAAAACTTAATCTATACCCTATTTGTAACTAACATATTAAAATTATATAGTCTACAAAACAAGGTTATTTAGTTCCGTATTATTATATAGGGATTTCTATTATATATATTCTGAGACACGTTTAGAAATATTCCAAATTTACAATCACGGCTAGGTGGCCAAGGCGACTCAAACCCAAGACTCTCTCACTGGCCATGGCGACTTGGTTCTTCTTCTTTTTTAACCAGGAGGTTTTTTTCGTTTTAATTTATTATGTAATGCAAATTATGAAAACTGTTATATAGACAATTAGACTACCGACAATTCTCTCCGATCCTATTAAATTTACCATATATTACGCTTATTTCTTGATAGATTATGTTTTTTCTCTTCTATGCGCAAAATCAACGCATACAGCTCTAATTGTGCATCAATGGAGATTTCACGTAAACTTGTCTCTTAACTTTACAAACTAATTGAAAAGTTGGCATTCGCCCTAACTCTCTCTCAAACACAATAATCGAGGCACCGCTCTATTCACCTTCCTCCGATGCCGGTAGAGCTCCGGCTCGGCGGCGTCGGGATCTCTCAATCTCTCCGATCCTTTACTACTTCTGTCTGCAAATCTCGTCCATGTCTTTGGTTCTTTTCACCGGAGTCCTCTTGAGTGTCCAGATCTCAACTCCGGTTTCGCATCAGGTTCAGCCACCTTCCATTATTCCTCCTCTCTCAGTGTGGCTGCTCGTCTGAGTACCCAACTGCCTGATTTCACCCCTCAACCCCCCCCCCCCCAAA
>NC_025692.1:19474435-19485705 GCF_000633955.1 Camelina sativa | reverse complement strand
CCCCCCCCCCCAAATGCCCTGATCTTGGTGGTTATCTCTTGATCTGGCTTTTTCCACAGTCAACCTTAACATCTCACCGATCCTCGGAGTTATATCCTCTCTCCAAGTGTTTTACTTGGCTGCAGTTGGACGGGAGCTCTGTGTTGACGTCGGTGCCTTTAAAGATCTTGACGAAGAACACCATAACCCCGGCTTGCTCTGTCCCAACCTTGTTATCTATTTGCCCCAGGTTTGCTCCCCAATCTTACTTTGGAATCCTGGTAGATAGTCTACTCTGTTTAGACTATGATTCATCCCTACATTGGAACCTTCCTCGTTCCGTCTATAATTGCTTTATATCAAGTTCAAATTGTTTAGTACCGGTGTTATCTGCTTGGTCAAGACGAGGTTCTCTCGATAGCAGAATATTGACTTCTTATAATTTGCTTGAAAACCCTTTGTGTCGAGTTCAGTATGAATCCAGGTTTGGTCTAAACTCCACTCTCTCCCTCCCTAATCAATGCTTGTTTTGCTCAGTTGTATCACTAGTTGGAAGACTGCTTCTGATCCTTAAGCCATTATCATTGTTAGAATGGTATGAGAGTTATTTGAAAACTGGTTTTGTCGGATCTCCCAGGGATGATCTCTTTGAGGGAGACTGCTTAGTGAAGCTTCGCATTATGATCCCACCGTTACAGTGTTGGGGTTACCTCGCCTTCACCAGCCTCCTATGTCCACCTCACCTCTTCCCTGAACCCAATCAAGAACTATTTTGCATCTCTATGGACGTACCAATTATCTCTGCTTGGTCAAGACGAGGTTTTCTCGGTAGCAGAACATTAGTGTCTCCAAAGTTGCTTGATAGATTGTTTTGTCGAGGTCTGTTTTTTAACCCTGTTCGGATGCTTGCTTTGTGTAGCCATAATTATGACTCTGGTCCGACAGTTTGCTTGAACCCTATCCTTGAACCCTTTGATCCCCTGTTTCTTCTACCGCCATTAGATCGAAAGCTTGGGTATGTTGAATTTTTCCATGACCAAACTGATTACAAGCTTTTTGTGGAATTCATTTACCTCCATTGCCATGTGAGGGATGACCCACCTGCTCTATTACGGCTTGTCACCCATCAAATGAGATTCCCGGTTTCATCTTATTCAAACGCCATGAGCACTTGGCAACCATCTCACCCCTTAGCCTCCTCCATGGAGCACACTCTTAAAAGCTCCTATGCGTCTATCATAAGAGTGAAGTATGATCACTTGTTTCTCAGGGATTTTCTGAAGCTTGTCTTCAATCTTGAATCGTACAAGACATCAAAAGATCTTCCATCCTTTGCAAGATCCTCAAGGTTGTGCATCTTTTTGGAAAACTCATGTAGTCTTTATCTTTACATTTCTTTTAACCTTTTGCTTCTAAGCTGTAATAACATCCCTTTTTTGAGATTTTAAGTCTAATGAAAGTTGTTGTTTGCCAAAAAAAAAAAAAAAACTTTACAAACTAATTAATAAATCGTATTATATGGATGTCAAACCCGATAATTTTTTATATAAAAGCATTAATCAACCCTTGGTCCAAGGGAACTTCCACTAACCAATAGGTTATGTGCCAAACTTCCGTACATCCCTTTATACTTCTATTATATAATTCATCCGTTTCAAAATATATGATGTTTTAGCTAAAACATGCATATTAAGAAATAATTATTTCTAAAAAGTTTAACCAATTATAAACAAATCTGCATAATATAAAATATGAAATTAATCTAAAAGTTGCATGGAAACTTGAAAATATATTATATTATGAAACAAAAATATTTTTCTAAATATCCTATATTATCAAACGTAGAGAGTATTATATTAGTAAAGAACATGTATAGCACCAAGTTATAAGAAAATGTACCTACATTTCTTTTTCATAACTACAAAACTTGAACATATTAAACGTTCGTTTCTATTAATATAGCCAAATTAAATTTAGACAACTATTTGTGTGAGTTTTTGGCACCCTCAATCGGCCAATATACTCAAGAAGATTAAAATGGAATGATTGTTCTTTATTCCTTCACGCTTGTCCATGTGAACATATCTTATCCTTCAACAAATCCCTTTGTCACGGGCCAGATTAATTTAACCATTATTTCTGAACCATCTTTTAGTCTACACATAGTCTCACTCGAAGACAAAGTTTATGACGTTCATTTTCATGTGATAATTGTTTTAGTAATCTCAAATGGTTGGACTTATCAAATCATTCCGTATAATAGAGGTTACAGGATGGACAGATAGACTAGTTTGGATTCTTTTTTTTTTTTTTGGTTTAAAAGAAATATCCCAATCCAATAATTTCAGTGTTAGACTTGTCCCAATTTATTATATGGTTTAACAAATATTTGAAATTCATCTAACATTAATATTTCTGGCCAATTGCAACTTTGCAAATTTGAAAGGAAAGCCACGTCGAAATAGATTCAATATTAAGGTGTTATAACAACAAAATCATCGTTGGTATATCTCTTTCGAATAATATGTTTCTATATTGAATGAGATGTACGTGGGAGTTCATACTACTTTTATCCCTTTTGCTGAATAAATAACAAGTTTGGTGTATTAGTGGTATCTGTTTTATCATCTTCGATTATTAAATATGGTCGACATGCCAAAGTGTGGTTCACGGGTAGTAGTTATTGCATATTGGAGAATCGAGAATTTAGTTATTCCCTTCGACAGGCTAGCTAGTAACAATATGATAATCATCATGCCATATAATTCTTTACTGTAAAGTTGATTGGTCGATTAAACTCTTATAGTCTAATTATCTTTTTCTTATAATGAATCCTCTTTGATTAACTAGATAGTATTTTTAAAAGGCGTGAAAAATGAAAGAAGTTGGTATGGTTCAATAAGTTTAAAGTTGAAATGATAGTAATGATATTTTGGTGATCATCTTCTTGTTGATTAAGGCGAAGTTAAATTTTACAGAACATAACAATTTTTATGTCACCAGGAGATTGAGTTATGTTTTCATCTGAAATCTTTCGGTTAATAGAAAATAAGTAAACGTGTAGTAAATCTTTCTGTAATAATGGCATATAATCAATGATCAAATTGAATAATCAAGTGAAAACGAAGTTGAATATTTTTCCTTTTGAAAGTTGACCCGATATTAATGGGATGTGCAAAGATTTGATTCACATAAACGATCGATAGTACACTATAAATTATGATGCTTAGGTTTTCATATGATACTATTTGTTACTACAAAAACATGAATCATAATATTCGTTCAAAAATCATAATCGAAACTGCCCACAACTTAATTAATTTCACATATACAATGAAAGAAAGTGATTATGTAGCTAGTTCTCATCGGGTTAGAATCGAAAAATGAGAAAAATAAATAAAAAGAATTTGAAATTAAGAAAAAATTGATTTTGAAGATCAAAGAAAGAACATAGGATTGATTTGATTTTGGAAATAGGCACTTTTCTTGTAGCGTGTTCTTTCGAATTCTCGTCTGGTCAGTCCAGGTAAAGAATTGCCCCTGAAATCTCAGATCGAAGAGATTCAGTTGGATGAGGCAGTTTTTAAGCTCAGCCATCGGTGGAGTTATGCAGTTCACATTTGGTAAGGATTCTTTGTTAAAAAAACATTTATATTCTAAAGTTAAGTTCTCTTTTGTAGTTTCTTTTGAGACTTAACCACCTATTAGGTTTAGTCCGATGAGGTCATTGTGAGGTCCGCCACTGTTTAAAGGCTTGACTGGTTTATATGCAGTGGATGCAGAAATTTGTACAAGTGAACGGTTACAATTTTAAGTGTTTATAGTATTTTGAACAGCTAAGTCAGTCATTTTCAAAAACAATCAGCCTTTTCAGTGGTAATTTTCAAATGCTAAGTCAGTCATTTTGTACAAATGCTTAGTCAGTCATTTTGTAAAAAATATTTTGAAGATTCAAATCAGTTTCCAAATAGACATAGATTTCTAATTCAAAACTATTCGGCGATGTGAGATATATTCACAATTGTTTCTTCGAGATGATGATTTTCCTAATCGTAGATATCGATATTTTCATGTATGGATCGACAGCTAAATTAGAGTCATAAAACTTGTGGATTGTGTTAAACAACATATGGAAGGAGCTCTAATATCATATTAGATAATAGAGTTATTAAGAACAATATTTATATCCGAAGTTCAATATAGATCATGAATGACTACTACATAAACAATATAGGCCAATCCATTCAAAACTAATTAGTAGTAAATAGATGGGTTTGTTGGGGGTTTAGTACATTTATAAAACTTAATTATCAGTTTGATACACTCACTATTTACAATAGAAAAAACAGGATGGTGTGAGATAGAGCTGAGTAGAAATAGAATTTTGAGTGGGACAGAGGGGAAGGGTGAAGGTTACCGAAATGTCCTGGTCAATGATTTTGGAAAGAAAAAGGAGAGAGGGAGAGAGGGAGAAAGCGTAGAACAGGAGAGAGGGATAGTGGATTTGTTAGAACATAGGCTGCAAATGGTTGCTTAAAATTGAAAGAATTGAAACAACATAGGCTGCAAACTCTTGTAAAAGATGCGGAGCGTTTGAGGATGAATTACATACTTTTCTCCTCTGCCCCTACGCGGTCAGAGTCTGGGAATTGACTCCAGGCCTGAAAAAACCCACCGACAACCTCCATCTGTCAACTTATAAAATCTGCAGGCCTAATGCAGAACCTTCCTCCAATAGGTATTGCATCCACTCCTATCTTCCCCTGGATTCTTTGGCATTTGCGGAAAGCGCGAAACTGTTTGGTGTTTGAGGATCGTGTAATCACCAAGATAGAAACAACAACCAAGGCTATCAGGAAAGCCAAATTATGGTACGAAGCACAAACCAAGAACTCCAAATCACTAGGGACCGCTCTGCACCTACAAGCTCGATAGCTCCTTCCTTCGGGTTTCTCCTGCTTCGTAGATGCTGCGTGGTCACCCTCTTCTTGCCAATGTGGATTGGGATGGGTGATCAAAGACCCGGTTACCCAACAGTCATCATCTTTCTCTGCCAATAGAGAGTTTGTAGGCTCTGCCTTAGTAGCAGAAGCTCTCGCTGTTCGCAGTGCTCTCACCAAGACCGCAGATATGCATGGCGCCATTAATCTTTCAGTGTTCTCGGATTCCAAAATCCTCATGACACTCATCAACGCAAAGTATAGTACTACAGAGCTCAAGTGATCCTCCATGATATAGCTTTGTTAAAGTCCTCCTTCGCTTCTATCTCTTTTAAGTTTATTCCAACAATTAGCAATGTTGCAGTTGACTCTGTTGCTAAGTCTGCCTTAATGGCTTTAAACAATTCCTCCAGTCATGGAGTGTAACTCTCTCTTTTCATTTTAATGAAATCCTTGTTTGCCCAAAAAAAAAAAAAAAAATTGAAAGAATTGAAAATTTTAAGTTGAACAAAATTGGGCTGAAAAATATTCAACCCATTCATCTCCAAAATAGTGGTTGAACAAGTTGAACATTTTTGCTGTAGGATTAGTTTGTTTTTTCAACTTTTTAGGTTGAATGGGTTGAATAATTATTTTCAACTTCTTCAACCTCTTCCATTCAAATGGTGAAATTTAGTTAAATAATTTTTTTCACCTCCTTCAACCTTTTCAATTGTGCAACCATTTGCACCCATATAGATTTTTTTTTTCTTTTACATCTTTCTTTCTCTCTCCTTCTCTTTCTATATATATTATTATTTTTATTTCTTTTTCTTTTCATCACATTCCTATTTTTCAAAATATTAAAATATTTATTAATATATTTTTTGTTTTCAATTTTTTTCGCATACAAAAAATCTATGTTTTTTCTTTATAATTTGATATGCATTTTCTTTTAATAATATTAAATATATTTTTATTCAAAAAATCTATATTTGTGTACGGTTTAAATCATTCAGCATGTTGGATAGATTTAAACCGTCCGGTAATATTGTGTACGGTTTAAACCATCCAGCATGTTAGACAAATTCAAACCGTCCAGCAATATTTGTATACGGTTTAAGCCATCCATCATATTTGATAAATTCAACCCGTCCAACAATATTTGTGTACGGTTTAAACCATCCAGCATGTTAGATAGATTCACACCGTCGAGCAATATTTGAATACAATTTAAACCATCAAGCATATTAGATAGATTTAAAACGTCTAACAATATTTGTGTACGGTCTAAACCTTCCAACATATTGGATAGATTAAAACTATCCAATAATATTTGTATTAGTACACCTTATTAAGTGATATTATAACGTGTACAAATGCATGTATACATTATTAAGTTTATAAATGTAATTTGTTTAATTCTTAGGGTTTCAGATGTCTTACAGATGTCTGTACCGCAATGGTTTTGTAAAAATTACATATGAACACTTAATAATGTGTACCGACATCTGTACACTTAAAAATGTGTACCGATAACTGTACACTTAAAAATGTGTACCAACAACTGTACACTTAAAAATGTGTACAAATACAAAATATGTATATAATATATTTAAAAATTATTAAACAAAATTCATATCAAATTGTAAAGAAAAAAATAGATTTTTTTGTATCTAAGAAGTTTTATCAAAAAAAAATTATATTAATAGTTATTTGAGAAATCAAGAAATATGGAGAAAAATAAAGGTACAATGACATCAAATGTAATTAATAAGGCTGTTGAATGACAAAAAAGGGCAGCCAAATAGACGAACAGTGTTAAATGTGGGTTTCTCAAATTGTAAATTGTGAGTGTATCAATCTGATAATAATGTTTCAAAAACGTATGTTTTTGCCAAATAACTCTATATTTTTATTGAACTTCTGATGTGAGAGAGAGAGTAGCCCATGCATACCGGTTCTTCTAGGAAAACATACCACACCATTTCATGGAGTCTATTGCGGATAAACTTGTATCATGTCTTGTGTTTATCTTCTTCTACTTGATAAGGTGTAGTTGTCCTGTATTTTAGGATCTCAAGTCTATCATGTGTATGGAGTCTCTTGTATAAATACTCTAGTTGGAGAATCAATAAAAGTTAAGTTGGTTTGATATCTAATTCTACATGGTATCAGAGCTAAGATCACAAAAATCTTCTAAATTCTTGTAAATTTTGATCTCTTCTTTCTTGAAAGTTTGTTTCTTGCGTGACAAGTAATCATGTCTTCGGTAGAAGATGTTTCTTCTGCAACAAAGAAGAACGATAGTCAACAGGTGGTGACTCCGGTAGTGTCTCCTTACACTTTGTCTAGCTCTGATAATCCTGGTTCCATGATCTCGTCGGTGTTGTTGAATGGTGAAAACTAAAATACAGGACAACTAGACCTTATCAAGTAGAAGAAGATAAACACAAGACATGATACAAGTTTATCCGCAATACATCCTTAATGATTACATCCTTAATAGCGTTAATTACACACCATCATCCTCTAATGCTCTTCCCGACTCCTCTTCATTGTCTTCGGCTTCGGTCCCATGTATCTCTTTTTCTCCTTTCACAGATTTTGTTTCAGATGATAAGTTTACTCCCACTCATCGTGTTTTTCTTGCGGCTATCACTGAGAATAATGAGCCTAAACATTTTAAAGAAGCTGTTCAGATCAAGGTATGGAATGATGCAATGTCTAAAGAGGTTGATTGTCTTGAAGTCAACAAAACAGGGGAGTTGGTTGATGTTCCTCCTAATAAAGTGGCTATTGGTTGTTAGTGGATTTATAAGACAAAGTATAATGCAGACGGTACTATGGAACGTTACAAGGCTAGACTTGTTGCTCTTGGTAATAATCAGATTGATGGGGAGGATTACAAAGAAACTTTTTCTCATGTTGTTCGTATGACAACAGTTCGCACTCTTCTTCGTCTTGTTGCGGCAAAGAATTGGGAGGTTTATCAGATGGATGTACACAATGCATTCTTACATGGGGATCTTGATGAGGAAGTCTATATGAAACTTCCTCCGGGTTTCCGTCATTCCCATCCAAGAAAGGTTTGGCGTCTCCGCAAATCCTTGTATGGCCTCAAACAGGCTCCTCGGTGTTGGTTCAAGAAGTTATCTGATTCTCTTTTGCGTTTTGGCTTCTTCCAATCGTATGAAGATTACTCACTCTTCTCTTATACTCGCAATAATATAGAGCTTCGTGTGTTGATATATGTTGATGATCTCATCATTTGTGGGAATGATGGATACATGCTTCAAAAGTTTAAGGATTATCTCAGCCGTTGTTTCTCCATGAAATACTTGGGTAAACTAAAGTATTTCCTTGGTCTTGAAGTCAGTCATGGTTCTGATGGTTTCTTTTTGACTCAGCATAAGTACGCTCTTAATATTGTTCCTGACAGTGGGGACCTTGCTTCTCGTACTGTGTTTACTCCTTTGGAACAGAATCATCATCTTGCTATTGATGATAGTCCTCTCCTCTCGAATCCTAAGTCGTATCGGCGTTTAGTAGGTCGCTTGTTGTATTTGTTGCATACACGCTTGAGTTAAGCTACTTTGTCCATCTCTTGGCTCAGTTTATGCAGACACCACGAGATGCTCACATGGAGGCGGCTTTACGCGTGGTCCGTTACTTAAGTGGCTCGCCTGGACATGACATTTTTCTTCAGTCCACTTCCGACTTGACCATTGATGTTTATTGTGATTTGGACTGGAGTTCTTGTCCGCTTACACGTTGGTCCTTTAGCGCCTATGTTTTCTTGCTTGGTGGTTCTCCTGTTTCGTGGAAAACAAAGAAGCAGAAGATGGTTTTTTATTATTCCGCAGAGGCCGAGTATCGGGCTATGTCTTTTTCTCTTAAGGAGATTAAGTGGCTTCGCAAGTTGTTAAAGAAATTGGGTATCGACCAAGCTGCGCCAGCTCGTCTGTTTTGCGATAGTAAAGCTACTATTTATATTGGTACGAATCTTGTTTTCCATGAGTGCTCCAAGCACATTTAAAATGATTGTCATGTCGTTCGTGATGCGGTTCGTGATGGCGTTATTGTAACACAACATGTTCGTACGACTGACAGCTCGCCGACATCTTTACGAATGCGCTTGGTCGCGATCAGTTTCAGTATATCTTGTCCACGTTTGGCGTTCGTGAACTTCACACTCCATTGTGAGGGGGAGTATTGCGAATAAACTTGTATCATGTCTTGTGTTTATTTTCTTCTACTTGATAAGGTCTAGTTGTCCTGTATTTTAGGATCTCAAGTCTATCATGTGTATGGCGTCTCTTGTATAAATACTCTAGTTGGAGAATCAATAAAAGTTAAGTTGGTTCAATATCTAATTCTACAGAGTCATTCATTCATTATGCATAAAATAGTTGTAACAAAAATGTAATCACTTGCAATATACGTATCTATATATGATGATATTAGTATTTACATTAATCCACATGATATCTATATATTACCAAAACTCAAAATCAGCTTTTTCAGTGGTAATTTTCTACAATTACACAAAATTTTGATTTACCCCCTTATTTACTATTTAACCATGCACACTACAAGAAAATAAGACGATATCCGACGGAATTTCCGATGGACGGAATTCCGTCGGCTATTTCTGATGGATTTTCGACTGATATACGATGAGATTTGAACCGTCGTAATCTGTTGGTAATCCGTCGGACAATACCAACAGGATTTAGTCCGTTGGGAATTCTGGACCATATCCCGACAGAATCCTAACAGGCAACGTCCGTTAAAAAGTTTCGTCGGAACACCGTCGTTATTTCGCCGGTCATATTTTACCGTTATTAAAGTCTTTTGAAAATTGTCGGTGATCCATCGGTCTTCCGTTGACAATAATTTAGAAAATAAATTATAAAAATTGAAATATATAAAACCTGAAAAAATCATAAGTCCGTCGATAATATGTCGGGAAATCACGATGGATTCCCAACGGCCTTACGAGTTTTCTCGGATTTATGAATTTTACTGCATTTAACACGTGTTTTAGACTCCGTTGGAAAGCCATCGGGTGCATTTCCACAGATTACCGACAGATTTTCGATGGGTTTAGGGTATAGGGTATTGAAATATGAAACTTTATAACTTAACACATTCACAAACACTTTTCTTAAGTCTTAAAACACTTACAATCAGTTTTGGTCTATTATGCTACTATAAGATTAAATTTTCAAAATTTAACATGATTTCATCATAAGTGTTTCTATATACACTTAGAATGTTACTTAAGAGTTTGAATGTTGTGAATGACTAAATTTTAAAATTCTTTTTTTTTTATATAGTTTTTTTAATAAAACAGATGCAAGCTATGTAGTATACTTATTGTAATGGTAATTGAGTAGGAAAGATATTTTTTCACCCGATATATGATGTTTTTCAAACATTTTTCATAGATCCGTCAGGAAACTGTCAGTGATAATGAAAAAATAAAGAGTTTCCGTCAGGATTCCGTTGGATAAACGCAAAATTTACCCCGGGAAATATTTTCCTCAAATTTTTTGGATATTGCGGGAAGGATTATTTAATTAATTTGGGTTAAAACCATAAAATCTTTTCACCTTAACCACAAAAAAGTTTCCCCTTCTCTTCTCACCCTAGCCGACTCACTTCTTCTTCCTCACCGATTCACTTCTTCTTTATCCCGTTTCTCCCTCTTTCTCTCTTCTAAATCAAAGATTTTGTTCCTCATATCAACCACAACCACTAAACTATGTAAGATTTTTAGCCTTTTCTCTCAAATATGTTAAATTTGGGATCTGCAATTTGGTTTCAGTATCGGTGGCTGATTCAAAAAGTAAAGATCGTGGGTTCAATTATGTTAGATTAGGTGGTCTTTATGTCAGATTAAGGGGTTGTAATCTGTAATACTATGATTTTGCTTTTTCAATTTTTAAGAATTGGGTTTAGATCTATTTGTTACGATTTATATGGGTATTCAGTTGATGTTTTATTGAGTTTTTGTATTTTTGTATAACTGTAATATTTCTTTTTTTTCACAGGGACTACGAAGCATATCGTTCTGGAAGAAACCGCTCCACCCAATCTCTTTCCCATGGTAGTTTGATCATATTTTTGAATCAATTTTTGTTTAAGGATTTAGAAATTAGTGTTCTTTGATTTGGGAAAATTAGGGTTCTTTGATTTTGAGAAAATTATGATCCTCAAGATTTCAAGAAGATCAATCCATTGGGTATTGTACCATCTCTTGTTGATGGAGATGTTGTCATTACGATTCTTTTGCTATAATCAGTAATACAGCCATTGAGGTTCTTATTTTCTTTGGTTTTGTATTTCATCCATCTTCGGTCAAGT
>NC_025692.1:19468512-19472948 GCF_000633955.1 Camelina sativa | reverse complement strand
CCATGCTTTATGCTTAGTACCATTCATCTCTTTGATGTTTAGTGTTACTTAAGCATATCCATGCTTTATGCTTAGTACCATTCATCTGGAACATTTTGCTTATGATTCTTTTTATACATTTTGCTTGTTCTTAACAAATTTTGCTTATGATTCTTTTTATACATTTTGTTCTAATTGTTCTAACTTTCATGAAACTCCACAAACCAAGGGTCGAATCTTTGGATTAGGAAAAGTTGCAAAAAGACTCCGTGCTTGTTTATCATCTTCATCACCAATATATGATCGTGATCCTGAACTTGTTCGAGCCCTCCAAGAAAAAGATGACCGTATCGAAGCTCTTGAGAAGATGATAGAAAAAGAATGAGAGGAACAAGCTGAGAGATGAGGAGCTTGCGTCGTTCATGGCAGAGATGCGATCAAAGTTCCCCGTGAATTCAAGTTCTTAGACTTATTTTCACAATATTTAAGTTTCATTTTCTATTTCTTTTTGATTTGTGTATATTGCATTTTCTTTTTAGGATGATTTGTGTATTTTGTATTTTGGATTTCTAAATTTATGAATTTAAATATTATTACCTAATTAGTAATTGTTGTCAAAAGAAAAAGAATAAGTACTATATTAATTAGATTTATTTTAAAAGTAAATTAAATATTTAAAACATATTTTTAATAAAACACTAACCATCTGTCGAGATTCCGTTAGAAAAACAGAGAATAACAAAGGAAAACAGAGAAATTAATCGTTTTAATTGTCGGGAATCCGTCGATAGAGTTGTTGAGAATCCGTCGGGAATTTAGCCGTTGGGAAATCCGTCGGGAATTTATCTGTCGGGAAGTCATTAACGGCTGTTGCTTAGTATTTGTCGCCATTTCATCGGGAACAAAAGTCATTGGTAATCCGTCAGAATAATATTCCATCGGTAATCTGTTGGAGGTTTCTGACGGATTCCCGACAGATTTAAAATTCCCGACGCTCTAGAACCGACAGACTAATACTGTCTGTATTCTTTTGATTATGGTCGTTTCCAACGGGTTCCCGACAGATATGGCTGTCGGTTTGCGGCTGTTTTCTTGTAGTGGCAGTAGTATTGAGAATTTTTTTTTTAAGTTTTTTTTGAAAATGACTGACTTAGCATTTGTAAATGAATGCGCTTACAGGAGTTTTATGAATAATTGATCCACAGATGCAATAGCAATTCAAAGATACCAACTGAAACAGTCAGCATTTTGGTAAAACACTTCTACTATTAAGCATGTTTTAGAGTTCAGAGTACGTAGCTTATTCTAAATAAGGATATGTTGCTACAGTTAACTTTCCATTAATTATTTTATCATAATTATCTTTTTATAGCTCATTCCCCGCACGTACACTGTAGGTTGGTTAAGTTATTGAGAATTTGTATTAGTCGGTATTTACAGGGTGAGTGGGCAAATGAGTAACAAGACTGTATTAGATTGAGTACTTAGGGTTATAACTTAAACTTATAAGTATGATATATGTATGTAAAAGCAAAATGATCAATAATATGTATGTGTACCGACCATGTGGTAAGCCCTATCATGCGATCTGAAGGAACGAGTTTGGAACGAAGTGTGAAGTATACAGTTTCCAATATTGGGGCTCTTTCATTTGCTGTGTTAAAATTTAATTATAGTAAGAAGTGAAGTTTTTGCCCAAAAAATAAAAACGGTAAGAAGTGAATTTATTTATCGAGTTCGAAAGACAGTTTACAAAGAAGAGATGGAGGAACAATAAACCAAAGGAGTACATATATATGGAATGTAATTTTGTTAGATTAGGTGGTTAGTTAGGATATGAATCCCAAAAGAGAAAATGTATAATTGCTAGATTTTAGGTTTTGGAATGTACTGTATATGCATATTTTATATGTGTTAGATAAGATTTGTTTAAAAGTTTGTTAAAAATTGTTTCTATTTAATTTTAGCTTGTAAATTCATTTTTATATGTTAACTCATATTTCTAAAATAGGTATTTATGTTTTTATGAATTTTGACATAAGCTTTTGAAATTATTGAATAGGTTTATAAATTTATGAAATAATTGGTATTTTTTAGGATTCTTACAGAATTTTAATTAAATACTATGAATTTTCAAATATTTTGATTTTTATATGAAATTATATATATATTTTTAATAATTATTTATAATCCTTCGGTAATCCGTCGGGACTTTCATTTAAATATATATTTTTTAATACTTAATTATAAATCGTCGGGAATCTGTTACATACATATGTCGGAATTCCGTCGGTATTGTTCCGGACGAGATTTTAGCTGTCGGAAATTTGTCAGAAGTTGATGTCGGAAGTCCGTCGGTAATTACCGACGAGATTTTAGTTGTCGGAAATTTCCGACGGAATGCTAACGGATTCTGATTTCCCGACGCTCTAGAACTAACGGACCTTTTCCATTGAAAATCTGTTGGTTAAGAACCTTTCCGATGAATTACTGAGGGATATGTCCGTCAGTTCTAGGCTGTTTTCTTGTAGTGATATTTGCCAATAACACGGTCACAGACAAACCGATTATCCATTATTGCATGAGAACGTACGTTTATTTCAAACAGTTCAAGAAAAATNATTGCTAGATTTTAGGTTTTGGAATGTACTGTATATGCATATTTTATATGTGTTAGATAAGATTTGTTTAAAAGTTTGTTAAAAATTGTTTCTATTTAATTTTAGCTTGTAAATTCATTTTTATATGTTAACTCATATTTCTAAAATAGGTATTTATGTTTTTATGAATTTTGACATAAGCTTTTGAAATTATTGAATAGGTTTATAAATTTATGAAATAATTGGTATTTTTTAGGATTCTTACAGAATTTTAATTAAATACTATGAATTTTCAAATATTTTGATTTTTATATGAAATTATATATATATTTTTAATAATTATTTATAATCCTTCGGTAATCCGTCGGGACTTTCATTTAAATATATATTTTTTAATACTTAATTATAAATCGTCGGGAATCTGTTACATACATATGTCGGAATTCCGTCGGTATTGTTCCGGACGAGATTTTAGCTGTCGGAAATTTGTCAGAAGTTGATGTCGGAAGTCCGTCGGTAATTACCGACGAGATTTTAGTTGTCGGAAATTTCCGACGGAATGCTAACGGATTCTGATTTCCCGACGCTCTAGAACTAACGGACCTTTTCCATTGAAAATCTGTTGGTTAAGAACCTTTCCGATGAATTACTGAGGGATATGTCCGTCAGTTCTAGGCTGTTTTCTTGTAGTGATATTTGCCAATAACACGGTCACAGACAAACCGATTATCCATTATTGCATGAGAACGTACGTTTATTTCAAACAGTTCAAGAAAAATACAAAAAAATAAATAATAATAATCACCTTAAATAAAACAAGAATTTAAGAATGTAGGTTACAAGACTTCATATAAGTATTCAACTTAGGCGCACTGGAAGTTCGTTGGAGCTTTTCTACCGCAAACATTGAGGAGTACGCTGAGATTGATGGGAAGGTTAAGGTTGATTCCAAGAATGTTAACCTTGAGCAAAGTGCAGAGGCAGGCTGCAGCCTCAAGGTCAGCCAAGCCTTGGATAAGAGAGCAGCATGGCTTTACAGGTGGGTTTCCCAATGTTAAGTCAACTAGCTTGAGCACATTGGCGCAAACACCGAGCTGTAGAGAATCTTTAGGACAAGACCCTGTGCTTGGGGTGGTCGCAGAGGTGAGAGTGAAGAAGAGGAGGTTGAGGGAAAGGAAAAGTGCAAGGGAGGTTCTTGGAGCCATTTGTTTGTGGAGGTGAAAAGGCTCAAGAAGTAGTAGTGAGTTTAAGTTTGTTTGAGATTGGTGGAGAGAAATGTTAAGTGTTTAGTGGGTATTTATAGTGTTTTCATTAGGANGTGGTCGCAGAGGTGAGAGTGAAGAAGAGGAGGTTGAGGGAAAGGAAAAGTGCAAGGGAGGTTCTTGGAGCCATTTGTTTGTGGAGGTGAAAAGGCTCAAAAAGTAGTAGTGAGTTTAAGTTTGTTTGAGATTGGTGGAGAGAAATGTTAAGTGTTTAGTGGGTATTTATAGTGTTTTCCTTAGGAGAGAAATGTGAAGGTTTAATTGATAATTTGTCTTTAATAGTGGATTAGTTGACTAATATCTTTTTATAGATATACAGTTTGATTATTAAGGACAACTTACTTGGCATCAACTCATCATTGTTAGCTGTAATCTCTAAGAGTATATATATCGTTCTAATTTTAATTAACAATGGGCCTTCATGATTATTAAAAAGTATAATCAAATATATTGTTTTATTTCAGAAATTAATTGTGCGAAGTCTCATAAATTGGTTATCACCCTTATAATTTCATATATCCAAATATCCATACACAAATTATGTACACGACTTGCTTGAAGTACCTTCTTCTTCTTTTTTTTTTTTTTTTTTTTT
>NC_025692.1:19445879-19468256 GCF_000633955.1 Camelina sativa | reverse complement strand
TTCTCGCTAATTGTGAGATAAATTACCATCTAAATTCCTTAGACATATATCATGTCACACGGGGTAGACTTATATCACCATTATTTCTAAAACAACATTTAGTTTACACATAATCTCACACAAAGACAAAGTTTATGACTTCATCTTCATGTGATAATCGTTTAGTAATCTCAAATGGTGGGACTCTATCAAATCATTACGTATAACAGACTCTTTTTTTTTTTTTTGACAAACACGTATAACAGATAGACTAGTTTGGATTTTTTTGTTTGGGTTAAAATATAGAAATATCTCAAATGTATATTTTCATTGTATGGTTAAACACAAATTTGAGATCAAAAGGTCAATTTGATAGTTTGGAACAAAAAAAAAACCAAATTCATCAAAAATTATACTTCATGAGATCTCATGGTTAAACACAAATTTGAAATCAAAAGGTCAATTTGATAGTTCGGAACCAAAAAAACCCAACTTCATCAAAAATTATATGTAGGTTAGTTAAATGCAAACCGTAACACCTTGATTTCAGGAATTATGGTGATGAATGCAGAAAAATTTAAAAAATTGATTTGGTCACTTATATCGCCAAAATGCACTTATCTTTTTTGTAAATTATTCCACAAAAAAACTCTATAATTAAGTGTATTTGAATTGCAGCAATTCTCAAATGGGTGACTTTTCAAAAAGTGATTGTCGGCACCGTATAAGTAATGAAAAGTTTGTAGGATCGGTAAAGAAGTCTTTAAAACCTTCCAAATGTAGCGTACTCGCCATCAAATCAGGGTGGATACACGATTGGTAGAAGACGTGAAATAAATTAAGAAAAGTGGTGGTATGACCGTTTCAAAAATTAGCTTTGAGGTTTGTTTTCTATTTCCAAAATATTTTAGAAACAAAAGCTCTTGTAAACACGTAAAGATTTACAAGCACTAATTTTTTTGCAAACACTAATTTTTTTATTTGAAAACAAGATAGAAACTCACATTTCTGTTTTGGGAACGTGTGGAAAAATATTAATAAAAAAATGATTTAAAAATATTTTGATTTATGATATGTATAGTATATAGTATATATTTGTGTGCCTAAAAAACCTAACTAATTTAGTTTAAGATACACATACAAGAATATATGATATTTAAAAACCTATGTTTGTGGATTTTAGTGTTTTGATATTTTTCTTTTAGTTAAACTATGTAATATTTATAGTTTTAGATTTTTTTTTTTTTTTGTTAACTCAGAGTAAATCTCCAGGCTTATGGAGGGTCCGGCACTAATCTCTGGGGGAGATGCAGCCCACGGATAGACCTTCTCTCCGGATATTCAAATGGGCCGTTAGATAGGCCCATATCCGTGTAAAGGTGTCCAAGAAAATGTGACTTAGTTTCGCGCAGCAGGGGAATCGAACCTGAAACATTGTATTAAACATTTTTTGTCATATGGTTTGATGTTTTGTAATTTAGGATATATATAAATATATTGTTATAGATATACATTTATAAAACGTATCTATGTTCTAATTTTATAAAAATAGTTTTCGTTAATTTTTGAAATTTTCAATTTCTTATATCCATGTCTGTTTCCAGGCAATGTAGTTTATATATGTGAAAGTTGCAACTACGGTAGGACAGCCATGCCCAATATGGATTGTTACAAAAATAATTGCAAGAATTAAAATCAATATATATTCACTATTAAGTTGTAGTAACGAAAAAATCATCGTTGTTATTTCTCTTCCGGATATAATATGTTTCTATATTGAATACTATTTTATCCTTTTTGCTGAATAAATAACTTATTGTTTCGCGTATACTTTATAGTGGTGTCTATCTTATCATATTTGGATTATAAAATACGGTCGAATTACATGCCCAAATGTGGTTCACGGGTAGTAGCTAGCTACAGCCTATAGGAGAGATGGAGAATGTAGTTATTCCTTCGACAGGCTAGTAACAATATGATAATCATCATGCCATATTATTCTTTTTTTAATAAATTGATCAATTGATTGGTCAATTATATTCTTTTTTCTTCTAATAATGAATTTCTCTTTAGTTAACTACATAGTAGTTCTAAAAGAAGTGAAAAATGAAAAAAGTTGGTATGGTTCAAATAGTTTAAACCAAGTAATATGTTGTGGTGAATGCATGGTGATTATNAAAATAATTGCAAGAATTAAAATCAATATATATTCACTATTAAGTTGTAGTAACGAAAAAATCATCGTTGTTATTTCTCTTCCGGATATAATATGTTTCTATATTGAATACTATTTTATCCTTTTTGCTGAATAAATAACTTATTGTTTCGCGTATACTTTATAGTGGTGTCTATCTTATCATATTTGGATTATAAAATACGGTCGAATTACATGCCCAAATGTGGTTCACGGGTAGTAGCTAGCTACAGCCTATAGGAGAGATGGAGAATGTAGTTATTCCTTCGACAGGCTAGTAACAATATGATAATCATCATGCCATATTATTCTTTTTTTTTTTATTAAATTGATCAATTGATTGGTCAATTATATTCTTTTAATTTCTTCTAATAATGAATTTCTCTTTGGTTAACTACATAGTATTTCTAAAAGAAGTGAAAAATGAAAAAAGTTGGTATGGTTCAAATAGTTTAAACCAAGTAATATGTTGTGGTGAATGCATGGTGATTATTGTCTTCTTGTCTCTTAAGAAAAATCCTATCAAAAGGCGAAGTTAAGAAAGTCTATATGTTTATGCATGTTACCATATGCTTATAGGAGATTAACATATATGTTTCCATATGAATTCTTTCGGTTAATAGAAGATAAGTAAAAACTGTAGTAAATATTATAGATATCTTACAAAAAGGATTTAAAAACATACTTCTGTACAATATAAAACCTAGAAAATCAAGATCAAAAACAATCATCAAGTGAAAACGAAGTTGAACTTTTTCTGTATATTTTTCTTTTTGAGTGAAAGTTGACCCGAAATTTATGGGATGTGCAACGATTTGATTCACATAAACGATAGTACAAAATTAATTATGAAGCTTAGGTTTTCAGAGGATGTTACTTGTTACCAAAAAAACATGCTTCGCACTTCAGAATATTCGTTTGCAAATCATAATTAACCCAAACTTGCCCACAACGTAAGTTCATATATTCAATAGAGTATTGGTGTTCATTTAAATTCTCATCAGGTCAGGAATTTAAGGTAAAGGAAAATAATTCTTATATCTCAACGGGTCATAATTCAAATATGAACGAAAATTAATTTTAAAAACTAAGAAAAAATGGAATTCGAAGATCAGAAAGAAAGAAATAATTTATATTTTACATATAGCTCATTCCTCACACGTACATGTTACTAGTTGCTATAAACACTGTAGACCATGCATGGCTTTCTGATGCAGAATTAAATAATCCCTGATTAGTGTTTGTATATATATATATATTCCTCTTAATATCAGTACAGTTCATTTACTGTGAATAATCCTAAATGCACGTGTGCATGAACAAATCCAACACTCACGGACCAGATTAAAGTTATTTCCCCTACATTATTTTGATTAAAAACGAAGCAAACATAGTTCGTAACACTAAAACAAAAACATTATTTTATTATCAAGACAAATGAAATAAATTACAACAACACAAACCCATATTTCTTGATGAGGATCTTCCTCTTTCTCATGCACCAAATCAAATATGCAGAAAACACACACACAAAAAAAAAGGAAAGGAATACAATTTAACGTTCGAGCACATTTCATGCATGCCCAACCAATTCAGGATTAAGAAATTTTAAATTAAGGGCATTGGAAGCCACGTGGAGCCTTTCTGCTGCAAACATTGAGGAGCAAGCTGAGGTTGATTGGAAGGTTAATGTTGATGCCGAGAATGCTGGCTTTAAGCGCGGTACAAAGACACACTGCTGCTTCAAGATCAACCAAACCGTCAATGAGGCTGCAACACGGCTTAACCGGAGGAGCACCTAATGTCACATTCACCAGGTTGAGCGCCTGAACACAAACACCAAGCTTCAAAGCATCTTTTGGGCATGTCTCGATGGCAGGAGCGCTGCTTGGGGTTGGCTTCGGTTTGTTAGAAGACGATGGTGGACAACCGGAGCGGGCGGCTTCGGTTAAGGCGAAGAAGAGGATGTTCAGGGCAAGGAAAATGGCGAGAGAGTTTCTAAGAGCCATTTTGCTTAGCCTTGAATGAAGATCGGAGTGTTTTGTTATGCTTGAGATTGGTGAAGATATCGAGGGTGTATGAGTCGGTATTTATAGGGTAAGTGGAGTAGTTTGAGTAAAGAATTAAATGAGTAATACGATTGTATTAGTGCGACTATATATTCTAATGCAACTTAGGGTTATAATAATGATATATGTATGTAAAACCAAAATGATCAAGAATATGTATGTACCGACCATGTGAAAAGCCCTAGCCCCTAGATTATTTTAGCTGGCGATCTGAAGTAAAGAGTTTGGAACGAAGTGTGAGTAAAGAGTTTGGAACGGGGCTTCTTGATTTGTTCTGTTAAAATTATACTAGTAAAGTGTAAAGATTTATAATTAATCATTTTTAAACTACGACAACTTGTTAGGTTGAGAAATTTTTATATACAAATCGGTGGATAAATTATTTGTAAGAAATAGAAGTACGTAGAGTGAAAAAAAGTATTCTTTAAAAATAGTGACACCATTAATATATATCATACTTCATTGGAGTGGTTATTTTTTTCATATCTCACTAAATCGTTAATTATTGTTTAGTAAATTTTCATCTTAAAGAAAATTAACTACAGATTAATATTATGAAATCAAAAGTAATATATATATATATATATATATATATATATATATTACATTATTACTCATCGTCATTACTCTTAGTTTTGCAAATTTTTTATAAATAATATATTAAATCGAAATCTTTGGGAAGAATCTAATATATGAAACTTAAAAACTTCAAAATATAAAGGGTTATGTTATGTATTATAATTTATTTTACAAGATTGCTCTATATCTTTAAGTAAAAGATAAAATTAAAATAAATAGAACTTTTCTAAACCGTGGAATGGGAAATCGCAAAGCCGAGCCACAACAAACGAAAATGTACTGTGCTACGATCAAATTGGACGCTTGGGTAATTTAGGCATAAAACGGTAGATATGTCACAAATCCTCGTCTACATCGACCAAGTTCACTTGTAAACGATAATGATCTTTGCCTCTTGAAAGTAAAATCATCGGGCTTTATTGCCAACCGTAGCCCATACTGTATTCGGCCCATTTTATCGATATATGATTAAAATTAATACTAAAGAAAAAGGCAGAATTTGATTTCTATTAGTACACAACGCTCTCTCTGTAGTCAGTCAGTCTGTACACAACGCTCTCTCTCTCTCAATTTCAAACTTCAAACCCCCAAATTTCGTAAAAAATTCAAAATCCCGCCTTCGTCTTCTTCTTGAAACCCTAACGCCGAGCTCTATCTCCGTCGACCGGAAACTCATACAGGTTTGCTCCACATCTCGAATCGCCCCTCTCTCTCTCTCTCTCTCTCTCTCTCTCATGACCCAAATTCGCAATACTTTTGCTTTTGTATAGCAATTCTCCAGATCTAGTTTTTGTTTTGTGTGCAAGATCGAACATTTCATAGTGAAATCGAACCTTTATATAAACCGGATGAGTTGATGTTGTTAGAGGAACTTTTGGGAACTTTTGGGAAATTTCAATTTTTGTTTTGTTTTTCCTGAGTGTTTACTTTTTTGCAGTTAGTGAAATGATTCATACAGAAGAAGAACATGGAGTTGGTGGTGGTTGTTATGATTATGAGTTGGATCAACTCTTCCTTGTACATTCTGATATTACATCTGTTCTCCATCAGGTCCTTTTTGCTACTCCTTTTCATTTTATCTGAGAGATTGATGTTTCATAATGTTATGATGTATACTCACTGTAGTATGAGTTATGGCTAATTGAGTTTTGTGGAATTTTTTAGATTGATGAGCTTGTTGTGCAAACCATGAAGCGTAGTAGTAAGGCTGTGACCAAACAAGGGACAAGAGAAGTTGAGTCTTTCAGATTTGTATTGTCTGATATGCTATCCACACTAAAGGTACCATTCCTTTTTGTGTTTTAACCATTTGCTTTAGAACTCTATGCAATCTTTTTTCTTTTTGATTATGCAGCCATGGTTTCCTCGATTGCAAGAAGTGATATCAGATTCTGAATTGGTTTCAAAGGATCAGGAGGAAAAGCTTTTGATGAGCACTAGCAGTGTGAGATCAAGCAAAGAAGAAGAAGAAGAAGATTTGTTTGATGTTGATAGTCCTGAGCCTACTCTGTTTGAGTCTTTAGTCTCTCCTTCTCCTCTTGTGCATTGGCGTGGTGGTGATCATAACGCTGACAAGGGTAGACAACTCTTTCTTTTGACACCATTACCGTTAGGGAAATCTGAATTCCTTAAACATCAGAATGCGTCAAAGCTTACTGCTAAAAGGACTTTCCCAACTGCTGCTGCTGCTGCAAATCAATCGTTTCAAGTTTCTAAAGAAACAAGTGATAATGATTCTTTAGGAGGTGAGTTGATGAAAACTGCAGGACTTGGTAACTCTTCGCCAGTACTCAGGAGGAAAATTCAGTCCGAGCTTCTAATGACCCCTTGCTTGAAGATGTCGCCTCCAAAATCTTGTACACTGTTTAGACCGGTTCTTGAACCTTCTCAACCGGGAAAGCAAGGGGCTTGTAAGTCCACTTGCTCTGAACTGGGAGCTAGCACTTCTAATGGTTCACAAAGCTCTGGATCCTCTGGCATTGATAAAGCAGAGGATCTCTTTTCAAAGTATCCAGAGCTTTTGGGAATACAACATGCTCCAATAACAAGAAAAACAGATCTTGAATCCTCTCCGGTTTGGTGGTTTTCTCCTCCTAAAACATGTGTTTTTGTGAAGCCTGTGAATGAGAAGAAACCAATTGATGAAACTGGTGTTTCCGGAATGGTATCATCATTTGATCTTCCAAACATTAATAAAGAAGCAAAACACACTACAGGTAAAAAAAGGTTGATGCTTTTGTTCATTTCTTTATGATTACTCATTACTCCATATCGATGATCTTTTTTACTTTCTCAACTGTTTTCTTAGAGGGAAGCATGTCAATGGTGGTTGAGAATACTCCAGTGTTTAAAGAACCAGAGAGCGTAATGACGAAAATCAGAACACGAGCGGGTGAGAGTACTCTGAAGAAAGAGCTATGGACAAGATTTGAAGAAGCATCAATCCAAGATGAAGATAGTCATCTCAACTTGATGACAACAACAACAACAGTGAGAGGAAATAAGAAGAAAGGGTTCATGGAAATGTTAGAGGAAGCGAGTGGCAATGAGGAAGGTCATGAGTCATGACGCAAATTTATGATGAAAGCACTCAATTGGTAAATGGTTTATACCTTCTTTGTTTGTAATTTTACCAATTGTACTGTTCAATCTTTCTTTTACCAAATCGTGGCTTGACTATATTAGAAGAACACTAGAGATGAATGAACAAAAGAGAATTGAATAGATAAATTAAATATTATAAAATTACTCAAAATCTTAAATAATAGAATTAATACCTACCGAAAAATACTGAACACCGGAACTTGTAACCTAGTAGATTCATTGTTAATAGTATCACCATAGTGTGAGTTTGTGCGTTTGTAATCCGAAATTAAACAAAAATGAGCATATGTGAGTTTGTGGCTCTAAACCAAGAAAACGACCACAACCATTTGTAAGTTTACATAGATGAACTGATCATAACAAATATTTTTCATTTTGTCTATTCTTTATTAACGTAAAAGAATACCAAATGTTGGGTCAAAAATATATATGAACTTTATCTGTGACCAAAGTAAACAAAAATAAACAACCGAACAAGAAAACCTAATTAGATTAGATTTATCATGTCTCTGCATTCTAGGAAATTTTGTGAATCCTGTGAATGAGAAGAAACCAATTAATGAAACTGGTGTTTCCGGAATGGTATCATCATTTGATATTCCAAACATTAATCTAGAAGCAAAACACACTACGTAATATAAAAGTTGGTGTTTTGGTCATTTCATTTCATTGAGTCTTTATGATTACTAGTAATACCCGTGATCCAAATTTGAAAATTTGGTGACGGTGTCGATCGACACTAGTTGTGGTGTCGATCGACACTAATTGCGAATGGGTAAATCAGTTCGATTTTAATTCTCTGGTCCGTATGGTTGGCTTAGGGTAAGTCCTAGACTCGAGTTTAAAAGGAAGAACTCGACTTCCTTCGTCTCTTTAACTGTTTTTCACATTTTTAGAGAGAAAATAAGAAAGAGAGTTTCTAGAGACTGTTCTTGAGGTTTTTGGGAGACCCTTTGTCCTGTGAGTAAGTTTTCTTCCTGGAGAGTGTGGATTCAAGGCTAAGGACGTGGTGGGAAGGTTTCTGTGGTGCTAGCTTCGTCGTTGGGGCATAGATCTCGTTGTTTAGCTAAGGTGAGTGCATGATCATGGCTTATCTAAGCTAAGATCTCTGTTTCTGTGACTTTGTGTGTTGTGTGGTTGTTTTTTTTGGTTGTTTGTGAGTTTTTCGTGGCTCCTGAGGCTTGGATTCGTTCCTGGGATCATGTGGGACGAAAAGGAGAAGCTTGGAGGCGAGATTCGGAGGTTTTGTTCTAAGGAAATCGATGTTCGGCATCGGTGTCGGTCGACACCAACGCGAGGACAACTCGAGGACTTGACGAGTGTCGGTCGACACCATGTGGAGGTGTCGGTCGACACTGTTAGGGATTTGGAGAATGTCGAGCATGGTGTCGGTCGACACTAGATGACCAGTGTCGGTTGACACCCTTCTGCAGCAACCGGTTACATCATGTTGCTTTGTGCATTGCCTGGTTTGTTTGATTGTTTGTTGATTGTGGCATGATAGATCTTATTGCTTGTATTTATAGCCCAATATATGGAAGGATTGCCTCACTAAGTATTTCTGGTAATACTTACACCTCTCTTTTGTGTTGTGGTGCAGGTAAAGGCAAAGTGTGATCCTCTTATCAAGGTTATGAAGAGGAGGATGTTCTAGAGACTCGGTTGTTTGCTCTGTGTCTTTGTTAGGATGCTAGAGTGAAACTTAGTGGTTTAAAACGAATGCTAGGATTGCTGGTTTATGATTGGTTATGTTTTGGATTGTTGTTGGAATTGATATTATGTTATTTTTTTATTTGTTATTGGTTATTGGAATTGAATTATTTGTTATCCGCTAGATATTAAGATATTTAAAATAAAATAAAACTGGTCCGATTGTTTCATTACTCCACATCGATGATCTTTTTACTTCATCAACTGTTTTCTTAGAGGGAAATATGTCAATGGTGGATGAGAATACTCTAGTGTTCAAAGAACCAGAGAGCGTAATGACGAGAAACAGAACAAGAGCGGGTGAGAGTACTCTGAAGAAAGAGCTATGAACAAGATTTGAAGAAGCATCAATTGAAGATAAAGATAGTCATCTCAACTTGATGACAACAACAACAACAGTGAGAGGAAATAAGAAGAAAGGGTTCATGGAAATGTTACAGGAACTGAGTGGCAATGAGGAAGGTCATGACTTAAATTTATGATGAAAGCACACAAGTAGTATATGGTCTATAACTTCTTTGGTTGTAATTTTACAAATTGTACTGGTCAATCTTTCTTTTACCATATCGTGGCTTGACTACATGAGTATATTATAAGAAAGTCAGAAACACTAGAAATGAATGAACAAACGAGAACTGAATAGAGAGATAAAATATTAGAATGAAGATATAAGATAAGTTATAAAATTAATCAAATTTTAAATAATATAATTAACACCTGACTAAAAAAACTCAACGTCGGAACTTGTCACCTAGTAAATTCATCTCTATATATTTATTTAAGCAATGTTAATACAACTTTAATCAGGTTTGATGTGGTATATAAAAATGGTGTTACATTTTAATCTATATATAATAGCAATTTGAATAAATAACACGAAAAGTTGTATTTTTTCAATTTTAACTTTTGGATCATTTTCTAAAAAATCTGTAGAAAAAATTAATTATGTGTTTTACGCAAAATTGTGATAGTTCATTACGAAAAGTTGTAATTGTTCATTGTAATGAGTTTTTTTTTTGTAAAGTTGCAACTGTTAATTGTAGAGTTATGTTTATTCGAATATTCATATCTTTTGAAATCTATATATATTTGTCTTTTCAAACTATTTTTAGTTTTTTGCCATGACACAAAATAATATAAAATTTCAATCTCAATGACGGGCAAGAGATGTGGATATACAGGTGGCTGGAGATTCGATGCCGGCAGATCTGGTTATCAGTCCTATGGAGTTGTATGATGTGATTTTAGGCATGGATTGGTTGCACCGGTATAGAGTACATCTGGATTGCCATCGGGGTAGAGTTGTGTTTGAGAGGCCCGGGGCAGGGAGTTGGTTTTATGAGGGAGTGAGGCCGACTTCAGGGAGTCTGGTTATCTCAGCTGTGCAGGCAGAGAAGATGATCAGGAAGGGATGGAAAGTGTATTTGCCTACGATTTAGATGCCGGAGTCTGTGGGGCAGGTTGGTGTGGGTGAGATCCCTGTGGTTCGGGAGTTTGAGGATGTTTTTCAGTCGTTGCAGGGGTTACCACCAACTCGGTCTGATCCTTTCACGATTGAGTTGGAACCAGGGACTACGCCATTGTCTAATGCACCCTACAGTATGGCTCCAACAGAGATGGCAGTACTTCACTGTGGGGAGCACCGGTGTTGTTTGTTAAGAAAAAGGATAGAAGTTTCCGCTTGTGTATAGATTATCGGGGTCTAAACCGAGTCACGGTGAAGAACAAGTACTCTCTTCCACAGATTGATGAGTTGTTGGATCAGTTGAGGGGTGCTACTTGGTTCTCCAAGATTGATTTGGCGTCAGGTTACCACCAGATTCCGATAGATGAGCTAGATGTCACGAAGACAGCTTTCAGGACAAGGTATGGGCATTATGAGTTTATGGTGATGCCTTTTGGTTTGACCAATGCACCAGCTGCGTTTATGAGGTTGATGAACAGCGTATTCCAGGATTTTCTGGATGAGTTTGTCATCATCTTCATCAATGACATCCTGGTGTATTCCAATAGTCCTGAGGAGCATGAGATCCATCTGAGAGCAGTTCTGAAGAAGTTGTAAGAGCATAAGCTTTTCGCTAAGCTGAGCAAATGCAGTTTCTGGCAGAGGGAGATGGGTTTCTTGGGTCATGTTGTTTATGCAGCAGGAGTTTCTGTGGATCCAGAGAAGATTCAGGCCATCAGGATTGGCCTAGACCGCAGAATGCCACGGAGATCAGGAGTTTTCTTGGTTTGGCAGGGTACTACAGGAAGTTTGTGAGGGGTTTTGCGATTATGGCAAAGCCGATGACTAAGCTGACAGGGACGGATCTTTTCGGAGCAGGATAAGCCATATGTAGTGTATACAGATGCTTCCAGAGTTGGTATGGGGTGTGTGCTGATGCAGGAGGGGAAGGTTATTGCCTAAGCTTCACGGCATTTGCGGAAGCATGAGGGCAACTACCCTACCCATGACTTGGAAATGGCAGCTGTAGTTTTCGCTTTGAAGATTTGGATCTTATCTTTATGGCGGAAAGGTACAGGTGTTCACAGATCATAAGAGCCTGAAGTATATCTTCACTCAGCCTGAACTGAATTTGAGGCAGAGGTGGTGGATGGAGTTGGTGGCAGATTATGATCTGGATATAGCTTATCACCCTGGTAAAGCTAACTTGGTAACAGACGCTCTGAGCAGGAAGCGGGCGACTTCTGCTCAAGAGCAGGATATGGATTCTCTAGTGAGTGAGATTAGTACTTTGAGGTTATGTGTTGTTTCACAAGAGACATTAGGACTGGAGGCAGTTGACAGAGCGGATCTTCTGAGTAGAGTGCGGTTGGCTCAGGAATGTGATGAGGGGCTGATAAATACCTCTAGAATTGAGGGTTCCGAGTATCAGGTCTCTTCTAATGGGACTATCCTAGTGCATGGTCAGGTTTGTGTGCCCAAGGATGAGGGTTTGAGGCAGGAGATTCTGAGAGAGGCTCATTCGAACAAGTTCTCTGTTCATCCTGGAGCGACCAAGATGTACCGTGACCTCAAACGGTATTATCACTAGGTCAGGATGTAGAGGGATATCGCTAGTTGGGTTTCGAGGTGTGATACTTTCTAGCTAGTGAAGGCTGAGCATAAGGTGCCGAGAGGCCTATTGCAGAGTTTACCCATTCCAGAGTGAAAGTGGGATATGATTACTATGGACTTTGTATTTGGGTTGCATGTGTTGCGGACTACGGATGCTATCTGGGTGATTGTGGATCGTCTGACCAAGTCTGCACATTTTCTGGCCATTAAGAAGACTGATGGAGCAGCAGTTTTGGCTAAGAAATATGTGAGGGAGATTATGAGGTTGCATGATGTGCCTGTGAGCATAATGTCAGACAGGGATTCCAAGTTCACTTCAGCGTTTTGGAGAGCGTTTCAGGCAGAGTTGGGCACTAAGGTGCATATGAGTACAGCGTACCATCCTTAGACAGATGGACAGTCAAAGAGGACGATTCAGACTCTGGAGGATTTGTTAAGGATGTGTGTGCTGGATTGGGGTGGTCACTGGGTGCATCACCTGAACCTGGTAGAGTTTGCTTACAACAACAACTATCAGTCGAGTATTAGTATGGCTACTTATGAGGCGTTGTATGGGAGGCCATGTCGCACACCTTTATGCTGGACTTAGGTGGGGGAGAAGAGCATATTGGATGCGAGTTTTGTTCAGGATCGGCAGAGCAGTTATGCTGACCAAAGGAGAAAGGACATTGAGTTCCAGGTGGGTGATAGAGTGTATCCCAAGATGGCCATGTTGCAGTGTCCGAACAGATCATTGACTGAGACTAAGTTGAGTCCGAGGTACATGGGTCCTTTCAGGATTGTGGAGCGAGTGGGAATGGTCGCATACAGGTTGGAGGTGCCTGAGATTATGCGTGCGTTCCACAAGATCTTCCATGTGTCGATGCTGAGGAAGTGTCTTCACAAGGATGACGATGTATTAGCTAAGATTTTTCTGCAGATATTTAGCCCAACATGACCCTTGAAGCGAGACCAGTGAGGGTACTCGAGAGGCGGATGAAGGAACTTTGATAGAAGAAGATTCCTTTGATGAGAGTCCAGTGGGACTGTGATGGTGTGTTAGGGAGTGATACAAGACTCGGTGGTGAGACTTGTACCAGAAAGAGATGATGGCTTCACAAGCTGGCGGTCGCTTCTCTCTTGTGAAGGAAAGATGGTCGATGATGTAGATCTGACACGATGGCGGTCGCTTCTCTCTTGTAGGATCGGTAAAGGGAAGTGTTGGCGGAGCAAAGTACACCACATAGATGTGATTGGTCTCTGATACAGTACACGAACTTAGCCTTGTGGAATCTCACACACAAGACAAAGAACAAGCTTATTCTCTTGAGAACACTTAAAGAGAAGAAGTAAGAAAATTCAGCGTTTTATTAATATCAAAAGGTCAAAAATCGTACAACTGCTGCAGGGGGACTTTATAAGAGTCTTTCAGCTAGCCCTAAGGCCGAAAATAAATGCAAAATAATGCAACAAAGGAAAGCAAATAAAATGAAACACAAAACCATTGTTTTTGGAAAGTAAATAACTAATTAAAGAAAATACTAAAGTAGACTTGATCTCTCTTGATGAGCATGCCTTCTAGCCATTGTTGGGGTTGGTGGAACCTGTAAGGATCGGAAATATTGAATAGGACTTATCTGGATGCGATCTAGGCCCAATAGATGTTCTCTGAACCACTTCTTGTACTACTCGATGAACTACTTCAGGAGTCTTGTCTTGTATTTGTTTGTTGGCTTGTTTCTTGAAGTAGGGGTCTTCCTGGAGTTCCTCTAAATTATCTTGATCAGTTTCTTGATGCTCATCCATGTCCTCTATGTCTTGGTCTTGATCTTCACTATCTTGATCGCTTTAGGAGGTGTAGCTTGTATCAGACGTCTCTTGCAGCTCCAATGTCTTCTCTTGGCTTCTTGAAGTTCCTTGACCTGCCAAAAGAGGTTTCATACCTGGGGAACTGGTTTGATCAAGGCTCATTTGGGTGAAGTCTTCAGCAAGCTCTTCCTCAACAATATGATCATATATGTTGTGGCGGCATGATGGTGGTACAGACCAGTGGACGTCCTTCAGCTCTAGGGAGCTTACGATGTCTTGAACGGCTAGGTTAAACGTCATCCTTTGTTTAGCCTTTGATCGTGTCATAGGGCCTTCTCGTACTTCTGGTACAGGATGTGGTACAGGATCTGGTTCAATGGTATGGTTGGTAGGATCGATGTCCGCATCATTCCCTCCCTCTTCAGAAGGTTTTTTCCTCAAAACTGAATCTCCTGGGTCATAAGCAGACAAGTCAGCTACATTAAAAGTGTGAGAAATTTTTACCTCCTTTGGTAGCTCCAAACGGTAGGCGTTTTCATTGATCTTTTCAAGAACTTTAAATGGACCATCGCCTCTTGGTGATAACTTAAAGGCTCGTTGTGTTGGAAATCTCTCAGGCCTCATATGCAACCAGACCCAATCTCCTGGTTTGAACAACATCTCCTTTCTTCCCCGATCAGCCTTGCATTTGTTGTCGGCATTCTTCTTTTCCAAATTTGCTTTGGCTTTGTCATGCAAATTCTTGATGATTTCTCCTCTTCTTAGCCCATCTTGGCAAACCTGTTCTATCTGAGGCAAGGGTGCTAAATCTAATGGAGACAAAGGGTTAATTCCATAGACTATCTCAAAAGGAGATAGTTTTGTAGCCGAGTGGACACCACGATTATAAGCAAACTCAATAAAAGGAATGCAATCAACCCATGTTGCCATATTTTTACCAAGAGTGGCTCTAAGTAAAGTAGAGAGAGTTCGGTTTACCACTTCAGTTTGTCCATCCGTTTAGGGATGACAAGTTGTAGAGAATAGAAGCTTGGTACCTAACTTTCTCTAAAGTGTCTTCCAAAAGTGACTCAAGAACTTGGTGTCACGATCGGAGACTATTGTTCTTGGAATTCCATGGAGGCGCGCCACTTCCTTGAAGTACAAATTTGCGGTTTGAGTCGCATCATTGGTCTTCTCACATGGGATGAAGTGTGCCATCTTGGAGAATCGGTCCACGACAACAAATATTGAATCCTTGTGTTTAACCTTTGGCAATCCTAAGACAAAATCCATAGAAATATCTACCCAAGGGGCGTTAGGAATAGGTAATGGTAAGTAAAGACCATGAGAATGTAACCTGGATTTTGCTTTGTGACAAACAATGCATCGAGCACAAAATCTGTCAACGTCTTTCTTGAGATGGGGCCAAAAGAAGTGTTCCATTACCACGACCAAGGTCTTGTCGACACTAAAGTGACCCATCAAACCTCCACCATGTGCCTCGGTAAGTATCAATTCTCGCATGGAACCTTGAGGAATACACAACCGCTTGTCTCGAAATAGGAACCCATCTTGTAGATAGAATGCTTGATATGCTCCTTTGCCATACTCCTTGTAGCACTCTCCTAATTCTGGATCATCTTTGTACAACTCCTTGATATGCTCAAAACCCATTACTTTAGCATCCATAGTAGCTATAAGACCATGCCTCCTTGACAAAGCATCAGCAACCACATTCTCTTTGCCTTTCTTATACTTTATCACGTATGGGAACGTCTCAATGAACTCCAACCACTTCGCATATCTCCTATTGAGTGAAGTCTGACCCTTGAGGTGCTTGAGTGTTTCATGATCGGTGTGAATGATGAATTCCTTGGATAACAAGTAGTGTTGCCACGTTTCTAGTGCTCGAACTAAGACATAAAGCTCCTTATCGTAGGTCGGATAGTTCAACGTAGCTCCACTTAACTTCTCACTGAAGAAAGCCACGGGTCTTTTTATCTGATGTAGTACAGCTCCAATTCCCAAGCCTGATGCATCACACTCTACTTTGAACATAACTTCAAAATCTAGGAGGGCTAAGACCGGTGCTTGTGTGAGCCTCTCTTTCAACGTGTTGAAAGACTGTTCTTGAGCTTCTCCCCATGATAAAGGCACGTTTTTCTTGATCACGGCAGTCATTGGTGCAGCCAGCCACTGTACTAAAATCCCTGACAAACCTCCTGTAGAAGCTTGCGAGGCCATGAAAGTTGCGAACGTGTCAAATCGAAGTTGGAGTAGGCCATTCTCTTATTGCCTTAATCTTCTCCTCATCCACCTGTAGGCCTGTTTACTCCCTACAAAACCTAAGAATACACACTTATCAGTACAAAAGGAGCATTTCTTTAGGTTAGCATAAAGGCCTTCCTTCCGAAGCGTTTTCAAAATTAACCCTAGATGTTTAATGTGATCAGAATGGCACTTACTATAAATAAGTATGTCATCAAAATAAACAACAACAAATTTACCAATAAATGACCTTAGAACTTGGTTCATTAGTCGCATGAAGGTGCTTGGGGCGTTGGTTAACCCAAATGGCATGACAAGCCACTCATAGAGACCTTGCTTGGTTTTAAATGCGGTTTTCCACTCGTCGCCTTCCCTCAATCGGACCTGGTGATAGCCGCTCCTCAAGTCAATTTTGGAGAAGACGATTGCACCACTTAACTCGTCCAACATGTCATCTAACCTCGGGATAGGATGTCGATATTTGATGGTGATGTTGTTGATTGCTCGACAGTCTACACACATCCTCCATGTGCCATCCTTCTTTGGAACCAAGAGAACTGGTACCGCACACCGGCTGAGGCTCTCTCTGATGTACCCTTTGTCCATGAGTTCACGCACTTGCTTCTCTAGCTCTTTAGATTCCTCTGGATTCATTATGTAAGCTGGTTTGTTAGGTAGAGCAGATCCTGGTACAAGATCGATCTGATGTTCAATGCCATGAATAGGGGGTAATCCTGGGGGTATCTCTTCCGGAGACACGTCTTTGTATTGATCTAGGACAACTTGTACTTCAGCGGGTAGTTCAATCTCACTTGTACCTGTACTTAAACATTCTTTAAACAACATTAGTAGCACGGTGCCTTGGGCACTCATGGTTTTACAAATTTCATTGGATCTCAAATAAAGGTTAGAAGTCCTTACCTCAACCTCTTTGTTCATGTGTTTTTGCAACTCATGAACTTCAGAAGGACTTAAAGGGGCATGGTTGAACTTACGTTCATTGTGCGTGAAAGTGTAATAGTTTGTTCGGCCGTCGTGAGTTGTAGCTCGATCAAACTGCCATGGTCTTCCAAGAAGAAGATGTCCGGACCTCATTGGAACTACATCACAAATGACTTGATCCTGGTATTTCCCGACGCTGAATGATACAGTAACTTGTTCAACAATTTTCAGCTCGCTGTCATCGTTAAGCCACCTAAGTTTGTATGGCCTCAGATGCTTTGTTTTCTGAAGACCTAACCTGTCCACCATATACTTGCTAGCAACATTAGTACAAGAACCTCCATCAATAATCAAATTACATACGTTGTTCTTGATTGTGCATCGAGTGTGGAATATATTTTCCCATTGTACTTTCTACTCGGGGTCGACAAGTACACTTAGCAAACGCTGGATCAAAAGGAGTTCTCCTACGTCGGGATACTCCATGTTATTCTCCGGATCAGTCTGGCACTCATCTTGCTCATCTTGAGAATCATAGTCTCCACTAGGTGTGACAATCATCACCCTTTGGTTCAGACATTCTCTCGCCATGTGTCCCCTGCCTTGACATTTAAAACAAGTAATGTCACGGGTAAGAGATTGACTAGTGTTAGGTAACTTACCTGGTTCGGGTTTAGAGGTTTTAGGTGCCTCACTAGACTTGTTCTTGAACCTAGAGTCGTTGTCTACGGTTTTGCCTTTGTCCATGCTCCGGCTGTTGCTTGCATTCCAAGGCGTTTTGTTTCTAGTACGATTCCTTAAAGACATCTTACGCTGGATTTACTGCTCCACTTGTACAGGTTTGTGAAGTAGTTCATGTAGGATGCTGTAGTTCGATGTCTCCACCTTTCGGGCTATACGCTCTTATAATCCATCAATGAATTGAGCCATTAGGGACTCGCTCAATTCTTCTAGCTCCAAAGAGTTCATGAGCTTCTCAAACTCCTCAAAATACTCATCCATAGTCCTTGTTCCCTGAGACAATTTTCTAAAACGTTTTTGTAAGTCTCGTTGATAATGATCAGGGACATACCTCAACCTCAAGAGGTACTTCATATCTCCCCAACTGTTGATGGTAGCAAACCACTGCCTCCTTATATCAGCTACCGTCCTATCCCACCATGACAAGGCATTGTCGGTGAGCTGCGCCGATGCGAGGACTACTTTTCGAGCTTCTCCATAGCCATAACATTGGAATATGTATTCCATACGTCTCTCCCAGTCCATGTAAACCTCCGGATTAGACTTTCCTGCAAAAGTAAGAGGTATTAGTTTGACATCTCGGTTTTGTTCTCGTGGTTCTACCTCTCGAGCGCGGTTCTGCATCAAAGGATCTTCTCTCCGCTGATGTTGACGCCGTAATGGATCTGGTGGTGGATCAATATCATCGTCATCCATGTGAAGGGATTCTTCCTCCTCGTTGCGGACATTCCTACGTTCCGGGACTGGTCCATCATCAACCCTCGGCTGAGGTTGCTCCAAACAGCCTATCCTATCGCCAAGCCCTCTCAACTGCTCTGTGAGGGTTCTCATCATTTGCATCATGGCGTCTTGGGGTATGTGTGCGTTTTCTCCCATAGTGAGTGTCTAGAACGGATCTGCGCTTAGACAAAAACAACAAAGGATCAACGTACCACATAAATTGAAAGGAAATCCCAAAGAAAAAAATAAAAATAAACTTTTTTTTTTTAAATGTGAGATGAACTAGTACAACAGCTAATATAGAGATTGAAACAGACGACTTAAGGAAACAAACTGCAATAATTTTTTTTTTTTGATTTAAGGTTTGCAAATAAAACTAAACAACCTAGAGACAAGGCTGCGACGAACTAAAGTGCTTAATATATATTTTTTTTGTTAAATAAAATAAAAGCTACAAATCAAATGAGAGTAAATGGAAGAGATAAACCTGGCAAGGGAACAATGTGAACTGTGCTCTGATACCAGATGATACAAGACTCGGTGGTGAGACTTGTACCGGATAGAGATGATGGCTTCACAAGCTAGCGATCGCTTCTCTCTTGTGAAGGAAAGATGGTCGATGATGTAGATTTGACACGATGGCGGTCACTTCTCTCGTGTGGGATCGGTAAAGGGAAGTGTTGGCGGAGCGAAGTACACCACAGAGATGTGATTGGTCTCTGATACAGTACACGAACTTAGCCTTGTGGAATCTCACACACGAGACAAAGAACAAGCTTATTCTCTTAAGAACACTTAAAGAAAAGAAGTAAGAAAATTCAGTGTTTTATTAATATCAAAAGGTCAAAAAATCATACAACTGCTGCAGGGGGACTTTATAAGAGTCCTTCAGCTAGCCCTAAGGCCGAAAATAAATGCAACAAAGGAAAGCAAATAAAATGAAACACAAAACCATTGCTTTTGGAAAGTAAATAAACTAATTAAAGAAAATACTAAAGTAGACTTGATCTCTCTTGATGAGCACACCTTCTAGCCGTTGTTGGGGTTGGTGGAACCTACAAGGATCGAAAAGATTGAATAGGACTTACCTGGATGCGATCTAGGCCCAATGTCTTGTCTTGTATTTGTTTGTTGGCTTGTTTCTTGAAGTAGGGGTCTTCCTGGAGTTCCTCTAGAGTATCTTGATCAGTCTCTTGATGCTCATCCATGTCCTCTATGTCTTGGTCTTGATCTTCACTATCTTGATCGCTTTCGGAGGTGTAGCTTGTATCAGACGTCTCTTGCAGCTCCAATGTCTTCTCTTGGCTTCTTGAAGTTCCTTGACCTGCCAAAAGAGGTTTCATACCTGGGGAACTGGTTTGATCAAGGCTCATTTGGGTGAAGGCTTCAGCAAGCTCTTCCTCGGCAATGTGATCATATATGTTGTGGCGGCACGATGGTGGTACAGACCAGTTGACGTCCTTCAGCTCTAGGGAGCTTAGGATGTCTTGAACGGCTAGGTTAAACCTCATCCTTAACTGTTTAGCCTTTGATCGTGTCATAGGGCCTTCTCGTACTTCTGGTACAGGATGTGGCACAGGATCTGGTTCAATGGTATGGTTGGTAGGATAGATGTCCGCATCAAGGAGACTTGGGAGCCAGAGGCGAGGATGAAGGCAAGGTTCAAGAAGTGGTTTGAGAAGCAGGTCGAGGCCTGAGCTTGCCTAACCTTGGTCCCAATGTCGTGGTGGTTCTCCCTCCAAATTCCCATCTTCCATGGTCACCATGGCCGTGGCTTTGATGAAACAAATCAATTAATTAGGGTTTTGTTTTCAAAAACAAAAAAATGAATTGAATGAGATTTTATGCAATGGTTAAGAGTTACCGTTATCTTTAACAGGGAGATTCGAGATCCCGACAAATTCTTTAAAGAAATTGTCCACCGGAGACTCAACGTCAAAATCTCTAGTAAAGTTAATAACTAACAACGAAAAAGATTATACTGGTTTACAAAGTAATAAAATAATATTTTGATCTTATTTAATTATTTAACAGATTCAATTTATTGTTTCAGAAATCTTTAAAACAATAACAAACTATTTAATTCGCTAAAATTTAATTTTATTATACAAAATTCCCTACGTAAACAATACTGTATTCATATCAAAATCTACTCTATAAAGACAATTTATAAAAAAAAAAATAATAATAAAAAAGAGAGAATTTACCTCATTCCTCTCTTTTGGGTTTTACACATATTGCTCAGATTCAACATTCATCCCAATGTTTGCAAATTCGGATCTAATCAAACCTATACAAAAAAGAGAATTTTAATCTATAAATAAAAACTTTGACAATATACATATACATAATCTAATTGTAAATTTGGTTCATTAAGTTAATATATACTAAAATATTATACCAATAACTACAATGGTGTTAATATTAACACCAATCACTATTGTAAGTTTTGTATATTAAGATGTCTATTGCATCAATTTTTGATACTGTATCACGGATAAATATAGGTTTTGTTGGGGTTTCTTTTAGTTTTTACCGAATTTATAATTAATGAATTTTGATAATGTACCCAAACCAAAATAGTCGTACTAACTACATGTCAAACTCCGTGTATGAACCTAAGTAAATTAAATATATAACATTATAAAATATATATAATAAATAATTGTTTATTATTATTTTGTAACTATTTAAATTTATCTAAATATTTTCCGCACTATACAACATGGATCAGTATCTAGTTGTACAAGTATCACCATAGTGTTATAATCCGAATTTAAACAAAACACTGAGCTGAGCATATGTAAGTTTGAGGCTCTAAACCAAGAAAATACACATATCGGAACAGAACCACTCATAACAAACATTTTTTTTTGTTGTTAAAAATCATAACATTTTCATTGTCTATTCTATATTAATGTAAAAGAATACCAAATGTTGGGTCAACATCGATATATGAACTTTATCTGTAAGCAGAATAAGCAAAAATAAACAACCGAACAAGAAAACCTAACTGGATTATTTATATCTATCATGTCTCTGCATTCTAGGAATTTTTCGACCGATTAGTATATGTACAAATTAACTAGACGAGCTCATTTTTAATTAACTTTATGTAGTTTATAAAGTAAACGAACATTTATATGTAGTCACTATAAATAACTGATTTAAATCACTTATTTAGAATCAAACCAATGAACATTTCAAACACTATAAATACCATTCATCTCCCTTCATTTATATATATGCTACATAACTCAAAGTAACTCACTAACATATAGAAAGATTTGGAAACACAAGATCGGGATGACAATGGCTCCAAAGAACTCAACTACCCTTGCTTTATTCCTTGTGAGCAATATTCTCTTCCTCAACCTTATCATTACCCCGGTTTCCGCAGACAGTACTTGCCCAAGAGACGCTCTCAAACTCTCGACATGCGCAAATGTTCTCAACCTCATCAACTTGAATCTCGGTGCACCAGTAATGAGACCTTGTTGCTCTATTCTCTTTGGTCTAATTGATCTTGATGTTGCGCTTTGCTTTTGCACTGCACTTAAGCTTAGCATTCTTGGCATCACCATCGACACTCCTATTCACCTTAACTTGGCCCTTGACGCCTGTGGACGAACCCTTCCCGATGGATTTCGCTGCCCAACATAGTTACAATGTATTCATATTTTCTATGTATGTTTTCGATCTGGTTTTGTGACTTTTCTTTAACATCCAAATTCATGCCTAAG
>NC_025692.1:19411292-19445615 GCF_000633955.1 Camelina sativa | reverse complement strand
ACTCTCGACATGCGCAAATGTTCTCAACCTCATCAACTTGAATCTCGGTGCACCAGTAATGAGACCTTGTTGCTCTATTCTCTTTGGTCTAATTGATCTTGATGTTGCGCTTTGCTTTTGCACTGCACTTAAGCTTAGCATTCTTGGCATCACCATCGACACTCCTATTCACCTTAACTTGGCCCTTGACGCCTGTGGACGAACCCTTCCCGATGGATTTCGCTGCCCAACATAGTTACAATGTATTCATATTTTCTATGTATGTTTTCGATCTGGTTTTGTGACTTTTGTCTAACATCCAAATTCATGCCTAAGAATTTCACGAATAAGATTAAGACTTTTATGATGATGAGATAAAAAATATAATAATTCAAAACATGATGTTATATATATTTGTTCAAAGAGAAAAAGTTATATAAATGGAAATACTGTTTTTAAAGGAAAATGTCAATATCACATAATACTCTGGACGGTACTTATAGCTTAATTGTCTGAATCGAACTCACTACCCAAGTGTTTCTAACAGCATTTAATTAAAGAACATAATAACATAGTAGCATAATAAAAAATATAAATTACAAAATATAATGAACAACCCTATAAAAGAATCGGTAATTTAAAACATATGTTAAATATACTGCAAATAATTTAAAGTATCATTTATATACTGGTTGCCAAATAAATTAACTGTCAACTGATTTTAAAATGTTAACTATGATATTTCACAGTAAATAATTGACAGTTTAAAAATGTTAATGATACAGAACAATTATGCATACAAGTTTTTATAATCCAAACGAGAAGGATAAAGCCAATAAAATTGTGAAAGCCAGACTTTTTCTGGTCAGAAAAAAATCCAAATTACTAATTTACAAACAAAATCGCCAGCTAAATCACATATATGCATCGATTCTTATTTAAAGCTTGTTTTGGTAACAATGTTCAATTTTGATTACAAAATGTGCAAAATCCATAAAATCTTTATACGCCAATTCATTTTTGTTTTTTTGAACAACTACGCCAATTCATTTGATGCGAAATTATACAACCACCACCCACGTACCCCCATGATTGAAATGAAATATATATCTTTACCACATAGGAAAACAAAGATCCATTGACTACTGTTACTTAAATGTACATTCCTTTGATAATTCCTCAAAATTATATAGTAATGACAGCTTTAATTAACAGACCAGCCCCTTACAATCCTAATATAAATAGATGATCAATCTCTTCATTTATCTTCACCACTCTCTTTAGCAACACTTCTTTCTTTAGAACTTCTTATCTAAAATAGAAATATATACTTCGAGAGATGGCTTCAAAAATGTCAGCCTCCCTTGTCATTTTTCTCACATTTAACATCCTCTTCTTCACGTTGACCACCGCGTGTGGTGGTGGCTGCAGTCCAGTCCCTAAACCCAAGCCTAATCCAAAGCCTACTCCCAGCCATTCCTCCACTGGAAGCTGCCCAAGAGACACTCTCAAGCTCGGTGTTTGCGCCAATGTCCTCAAGGATCTTCTCAAAATCGAGTTAGGCACACCACCAGTCAAGCCTTGCTGCTCGCTCCTCAACGGTTTGGTTGATCTTGAGGCCGCAGCTTGTCTCTGCACAGCCCTAAAGGCTAATGTTTTAGGCATTAATCTTAATGTTCCTATCTCTCTTAGCCTTCTTCTCAATGTTTGTGGCAAGAAGGTCCCTTCTGGCTTTGTATGTGCTTAATTGATTCTCTATCCAGTATCCACCCTTTGATTGGTTATAATGTTTTTATCTTTTTTTGTTGTTTTTTTTTTATCTCTGATTAAGATTCTTTGAATTCTCCTATTTTCAGTTGTTAATTGAATAAATGTTGATTCTACTTGTTTTGATGTATCCATAGCAAATCAATTTGTTCATTCATATTATTAAGGTTAATAATCAGCCTATTGTTTCCGCTTTTATCCTTAAAGAATCATGTGATCCAAAGAGCATGCTGACCTAATATATCTATCTAAATACATCAATTAGATTAATGTAACCCTGGAATTTTAATTTTATGAGAATTAACAATTATATAGCGACATCTTGTTAAATTTTCATCCATTACGTCTGATGGGTTGGATAATTGAGCGGAATAGCCACGAAAATGCTCTAATTTCTACGTGATTAACCTGTGGCTAAGTAGCCATGAAATTAAGTAGCTAAGTAACAATATAATATAGCGACATCTAGTAGGCATTTTCTATTTTACTTTAGTAGCTAATTCGTGACCAGCTTATGTTAGTCACGATTTTTTGTGGCAAAAGCGTGACTATGCGTTTGCAAACTCATAGTTTTAAGATGAGGATCTTTGGCTCTATCATCTAAGTCTCTTATATTAAAAAATATAATAAATATATCCATATTCCTTCAATACTAATATATATCTTAAAACTAAAATGATTGTATACAAAAAATATAGATTAACTGATTAATCCATCAATGACCAAATTGTTTAAGGTTCGATTCATAGAAAATCAACAGTTAACTAACAAATCCCTCCGGTGAAAAGCTAGCCAAAGACATCCCAAAGCTTCCCACAAAGTCTCGTGTTGATCAGAAATTAGACAAGACCACAATCTCAGTTACAATCTTCGATGGTCCCAACTCGCGTCTGAGAAAACGTGTCTCATGAAACTTTGACAACGATTTGATATGTCGAAACTGTTTCTTCACAAACCCTAACATTCTGCTCCTTCACAAACCCTAACATTCTGCTCCTTCTAATTCTCTCTAAGATCAAGCTTTGTTGATCTCTTTCTCTTCTCTTTCACACCAAATCGACCAAGGCTCTCTCTCTCTTTCTCTCAGACTCCAGTGTCGACAATCCACAAAAAGCAGAAGGAGGCGTCACTTTTAGAAAGACTACTAGGGCTGTTGGTTTAATTAGATCAAACAAGAATTTAATTAAACCGAAATAAATTAAAATCCACTCCTTTGGTTTAATCAATACAACCCAAAATATAATCCTGGAACTTGGATGTTACAATTCTCCCCCACCAACAAGGATTCGTCCTCGAATCCCGCAACACCGTCTGTCCGTTAATGACCTTTGTGCAACCATCACCATGGCCGCAAAATCCTCCGACCGGACTAAACAAGGTCAGCCATGGTTTCTCCATGCAACTGTCGCATAGACCCGCACACTCCCGTGACCTAATGGTCCCCAAAACTCTGACCCCACTGGTCAGCACAACCCAAAACTCGATATCACTCCCGACCTCCGAGGTCTACATCCAATCACTATGTTCATATCCATGTCCTAGACATTCTTTGCTCCCTCACTCATACATTCTCAGGTCGCAACCTTCGAACTGCACCGCCAGCTCTCTCAGACCGTCGTCCCCGAGCCATACCGTCTCAGTCTTTGATCTTCACCCTCGAGACCTTGGTACCAGGAAAACTACTTATCCCATCCAGAGAACTAATCATCCTCTAGGAGAACTAATCATCTCCTCTTCCGCTCTCATAGTCGCAACCCCTCAAGCATGCGGTACACCAGGGGAACTAATCATCCCTTCAGGAGAACTAATAATCTCCTCTGGAGAACTACTCATCTCTCCAGGAGAACTAATCATCTCCCCGTGAGCAAACAAGTCATAACGTCTAAAAGCATCTCCTGACCAGAACTACCTCATGTGGTTTGCGTAAAACATCGCAATGTCCTACCAACCACCATATTCCCTCACCGAAATATCACCACCACCATCGCAATATGGTCATTTCGGTCAGAGCAAAACCTGTTGTCACACTCCCAGCATCCGCTGGACCTCCAGCAACAACAATAAGCACACCGGCCACACCCTCAAGCCCCCACCTGACCAGCATGCGAATTACTAACTTGCTAAACAGTGGCACTCCAGCCATCCTGGACAAAGTATGTCTCCATCTTAACTTCTTGGAAATCCATGTCCAACACATTTACTTTCACAAATCACCGCCAACAGTACTTCCCGATACCGGCGTGATCCCCCACTTTCCAACAACTTGTCAATAGCCAACTGCAATTCCCACATAGAAGCTAAAAACACTACACGACTAACAACACACAAAATAACTTACCATAGAATCTCATTGAAGGCTCGAAGAGGATGATACTAGGACTCCATACCTCATGCAAATTGACTAAATACTCATAATCAATTCCATCACACAACATCATGCATCAAAGAACAGGAAAATAATTCAACCAATTAAATTTCTTAAACCGCTCTAAACCATCCTTAACCCACCCTAGAACCGTAAGGGCTCTGATACCAAAGTGAAACAGCGCGACCCATTTTTTTAAATAATAATAATATATTTAAATACCCCATAATATTTAATTACAACCCAAACAATAAACCAACAACAAATTAACATGCACAGCGGAAGACAAACCAAACCAACTCCAATTTAATATAAAACAATACCAATCATAACCAATATAAACCAGCAACCTAGCATACTTCTAACATGGTTCCAACAACAAAATAACATAAACACAACACAACAACCGAAACCCTAGATCATCCTCCTCTTCATCGCCATGATTCCACGCTACACATGTATTACCTTCACCACAAACACAATGAGATGCATGAGTATTACCAGAAATACCCAGTGAGGCGATCCTCCCATCTACAAGCTATACACACAAGCAAATCAAGAGTACAACCACAAATAAAACATAACAAACTAGTCATTGAACAGATCACCCAATAACACATTCACCACACCTACACATCATCACACACAACAAGTCATGAGCGGCTCAACAAGCTCCAACGCTGGGGCAAGGCAAGGGACAAGGCATACAAGTCCCTCAAGACAACTATTACGCACTTCATGAGTAAGTTTAGTTGCACTTCTCACAACACTGCTATCCCAATGCCCTCCCAAGATGTCATGCCAATACAGGGACATTTGTCTACACGTCTTGAGCCAACTCGCCGAGCACTTCACTCTCCAGCACGCCGGTCTGCTTACACGCCACGGACGCANAACATAACAAACTAGTCATTGAACAGATCACCCAATAACACATTCACCACACCTACACATCATCACACACAACAAGTCACACAACCCAATCGCTTAGATAAGCTCATGGTCCCGCACTCACCTTAACAAGCTGATTCTAACAACAAATATTGCCAGGAGAGACTCTCCTCGTGTCTCAAACATTCCAGAAACGTCCTACAACAAGTCACACAACCAAAAGCAAACTGAACAGAAATATCAGAAAAGAACAGTCTCAAAGCAGAAACCCTAAAATAAAAATCAACCGTTAAGTAACAAATCCCTCCGGTGGAAAGCTAGCCCAAGACATCAAAAAGCTTGCCACAAAATATCGTGCCGATCAGAAACCAGAAAAGACCACGATCTCAACTACAATCCCTGATGGTCCCAACTCGCGACAGAGAAAACATGTCTCACGAAACTTTGACAACAATTTGATATGTCAAAACTGTTTCTTCACAAACCCTAACGATTCTGCTCCTTCTCCTTCTTTCTAAGATATTTGTTGATCTCTTTCTCTTCTCCTTCACACAAAATCGACCTTCGCTCTCTCTCTCTCTTTCTCTGAGAATCCAGTGTCAACAATCCACAAAAAGGAAAGGGAGGCGTCACTTTTAGAAAGACTACTAGGGCTTTTGTTTAATTAGATTAAAGCAGAATTTAATTAAACCAAAATTAATTAAAATCCATTCTTTTGATTTAATCAACACAACCCAAAATATAATCCCGGAACACGGATGTTACAGTTTTGCATGTGGTGCGATTCTTTGATCATGACATCAAATATCGATCCTCCTTCGATCCTTTTGCGCTAATGTGGTTTATATTCTTTTTACTTGTTTTCCTTTCATGTTTTCGACTACGTTCCTCGACCATGGGTTAGAACTTATCGACCTTGTTCGAAAATTTCGCGTTTCGGGTTTGCACTTTACTAAGTACTTCGATATTCTTCGACTAAGGACATTAAAATGTTCATGCGTCTAACGCCATCATCAAATATGTCGTTCTAATGGCTATCAGTACTATCACTGTTAGTACCATCGCTGGCTTTTTGGTATTTTTGATGGTCCTTCCTCTTATTTATTTTTGCCTCGATGGTTCCTCTTCTTTGTAGTTCTAAAGAGTTTCTACTGGAAAAAAATATCTGAAACGTCGATCATCTATTCTGTTGGTTCGATGGCTCTTTTGTCCGACATTGGCCACCGAATCGTTTTTGACATATTTATATTTCTTCAAAAATCTTTTGGCTGTTCTCTTTATTTTTTCTTCTCATTCTTTCTGACTTCCTTTTAAATCTTTTCTCAAAATTTTTATTTGGGTTTTTATTTTTTAGTACGGATCACTACAAACATAGTAGCATTATCAAAAATAATTTTACTATATTAATGACAAAATAGAATCAACAACCCTACAAAAGAATGGGTAATTTAAAATATCTGTTATACTGCAAATAATTTAAAGTGTCATTTATATACTGGTTGCCAAATAAATTAATTAACTGTCAACAGATTTTTAAATGTTAACTATGATATTTCACCGTAAATTGTTGAAAGCTTTAAAATGTTAATGATATAGAACAATTATGCGGAAAAAGAAAGAGTGATAACTTTTAGCTAGAAAGAAATGATCCACCAGTTCTCTCTCACCCTCATTGGGAGATTGATGAATCCTGCGGTGCAGCGGATGGAATCATTGGTGGCTAATTTGCCAAAGATCTGGAAGCTTGAGGATAGGATGGAAGGTGCTGATTTGGGTCGGGATACTTTTCAGTTTAACTTTGAGACAGAGGAAGACCTTCAAGGTGTGTTAAGGAATGGTCCTTACCACTTCGATAATTGGATGTTATCTTTGGTTCGATGGGAACCTATTATCTCAGATACTTATCCCTCTGCCATTAGCTTTTGGGTTAAAGTATCGGGGATCCCTATGCATTTCTGGGAGATTGCTACCCTGCAACCTATTGGTAAGAAGGTGGGGATACTTCGTGATGTTGATGAGTAAAATGGTAGTCTATTGGTGACTATCAACGGTTTTTTCCATCTGCTGGTCCCGTTTAATACTGGTGATGAGGTGGTGGCCTAGCTAGAGTATGAAAAGTTGTTTGGTTATTGCACCCATTTTTTAAGGCTCACACATGATGTGAAAGTCTGTCTAGAGTTAAGTAAGAATGAGGGGGGTCGTGGTCAGGGGGACGTCGCTGAGAGGAGGGGAGGTTTGTGGAACCAACCTTTGCTAAATCCGAATGTTCAACATTTTGAGGGTGGCTGGGAAAAGCCAAGGAAATTTGCTAAGCGGTCTCTAGACTTTAATTCAGAATCTTCTCGAGACAGAAATCAACAGCAGATGCGTTTTGGTGAGAGTTCAAAGAATGGCTTTAGATATCAGACTAAGAATCAGGGAGATTTGGGTCAGCAACGGGGTTATGGGCGATATGCAGAGGCTAGAGAGGGTGCTGGTACTTCCATGGTTCACCAGTTACGTTCGCATTCCTCTAGAAAAGGGAATGGTCCTGCTTGGCCAAAACCCCTGTATCAGGCGAAACAGAAGGTTGATTCGCAGGTTAATGTTGCATAAGAATCAGTCATCCCTACGGCTGATGATTTGGTGGATCGGGAGAAGGATTCACTAATGGAGAATGTAAATGGGATGAGTGGTGGTGACATCGAGGCTGGTTTCTCGGTGAATTCTGATGACTTACTCGAAGATGGGGAGTACCAGGAGAGTGAGGCTACGGGTCAGGTTGAGGATACTGATGCTGATGATGATGGTGTTCAGACGGATATGGAGAAGGGCGTGTCGGAGTCCGCAGACGAGGCTACACAAGGTACTGTTTCTAATTCTTCTTCCTTTGTTGAGGATTTGGGGATTGTTAATCAGGCTATGAAAGATATTGAATTGGGAAATTCTAAAGTTATTAAGGTTAAGAGGTTTGGTTGCTCTGGGTCTAGGGGTGGTAGGGGGGATAAACGACATGCTGTAGCTCTTGCTTCACCGGGTAAATGGTTGTTAGCTAAAGCTTTGTTGTTGAAATCTGCAGGTGACGTGGGTAAGAATAGAGAGGCTGTCAGGCCAAATCAGAAGAACACCATCAAACAGAAGAAAGGGATGGTGGCTCTCCCGAAACCGCCGGCTCAAACGTGAAGATTATGAGTTGGAACTGTCATGGCATTGGTGCGGATCTGACAGAGAATTATTTACAGGATTTATGGAAGCAGAATAAACGAGATATTTTATTTTTGTCAGAAACAAAAAGATGTTTTTCTTATTTACAAAAGTTCCAGCATAAATTTCATTATTATCATTTGTATACGGTTGAACCTTGTGGGTCGAGTGGTGGTTAGCTATTTTTTATAATAATAATATAAAACTTGAAGTTCTTGATGCATATGACCGGTTAATAGATGTTATAGCCTTTTTGGGATCTCAAGTCCTTTATATTTCTTTCGTATATGGTGATCCTGTGCTCGGGTGTAGACAGGAGGTTTGGGACAACTTAATTCAAATTGGCTCAAATTGGAAGGATCAATGGTTTATGATTGGTGATTTTAATGAACTAGTCGGTAATCATGAAAAATCGGAAGGTGCAATAAGACCGGCTTCATCCTTCATTCCCTTTATCTCTATAATCCGTGAGTGTGGTATGTTAGAATTTCCGTGTTATGGGGATTTACTTTCCTGGCGAGGTAATCGCTGTAATAACCAGGTGGTCCGGTGTAGGTGGGATCGCGCTCTAGGGAATGACGATTGGCATTCGCTTTTTCCTTGTTCGCAAGTGGATTATCTGGATATGATAGGTTCTGATCATCGCCCTATCTTAGTCTCTTGTGCAAGATCTGGAGGTCGGCGCTTCCGTCAATTTCGTTTTAATAAGCGTTGGATGGGGAAAGAGGGGTTTTCTACGGCCGTAGAATCGGGATGGAATCGTACCAGAAACTTTAGGATACCGGTGTTTGTGGAGAAGATCAAAAATTGTAGGAATTCTATTTCATGGTGGAGAAAGCAGAATGTTCCTAATGGCAAAACTCTTATATCTTCACTAAAGACGGCTTTAGAGGAAGCTAAAAGAGATGACTCTATTTCGCAAGCGAAAATTCAGATTATTGAGATGAAATTAAAAGATGCTTATTATGATGAGGAATTGTATTGGCAACAGAAAAGTCGTAAATTTTGGTTGCGGGTTGGAGATAAGAATACTAGTTTTTTTCATGCTTCTACTAAACAGAGGAGGGTTAGGAACAAGATTGTAGGGCTGTTTGATTCAGAGGATGTTTGGGATGAATCGAGTGCGGGTATGGAGAGGATTGCGTCAGAGTATTTCAATAGTCTTTTTGCACAACCGGATGTCTGTGGTTTTTTAGAGATGGTACAAGCGGTCAATCCTTTTGTTACAGAGCGTATGAATGGGGAGCTAACTAAGGATATCTCAGAGATCGAAGTTTGTAAGGCCTTATTTTCTATGCACCCAGAGAAGACTCTGGGACCGGATGGGATGACCGCACTTTTCTTTCAGAGGTTCTAGCCTCATCTTAAAGGGGATCTAGTTTCCCTGGTTAGGGATTTCTTTCGGACTGGTAGTTTTGATCCCAGAATTAATGACACTAATATTTGTCTGATTCCAAAGGTTGAAATGCCTAAAAGGATGGCAGAATTCAGGCCTATTAGTTTGTGTAATGTAAGTTATAAGATCATATCGAAGATTCTTTGTTTTCGGTTAAAAAAGATTCTGCCCTCGATTATTTCTGAAACACAATCGGCCTTTGTTTCTGATCGGTTAATCACATATAATATTCTGGTCGCACAAGAGATGTTTCATGGTTTACAGACCAATAGGATGTGCAGTTCAGAATTTTTTGCTTTCAAAACTGATATGAGTAAGGCCTATGACCGAGTTGAATCGTATTTTTTGAAGGCAGTCCTCATAAGGCTAGGTTTTGATTCCAGATGGATCACTTGGATAATGTGGTGTGTGAGTTCGGTATCCTACCAAGTGTTGATTGATGGTCAACCCCGTGGCTCCATATCGCCAAAACGGGGTCTGCGACAGGGGGATCCTTTATCCCCTTATCTGTTTATTCTCTGTACTGAAGTGTTGATAGCGAATATCAAAACAGCTGAGAGGGAGGAAAAGATCTCAGGTATTAAGATTGCTCGAGATTCCCCCCATATTTCTCACTTGTTGTTTGCGGATGATAGTCTGTTCTTTTGGAAAGCGGATGAAGAACAATGTTCAACGGTTATGGATATTATAGGTAACTATGGTAAAGCCTCCGACCAGGAGGTAAATTTAGATAACTCCTCATTTATGTTTGGTAAAAAAGTGTCTTCAGAGGTCAAGGACAGGGTAAAATCTGTCATTGGAATCTCGAAGGAAGGGGGTATGGGTTCCTATTTGGGAATTCCAGAGAATCTCGGCGGATCGAGAGTTCAAGTCTTCGGTTACGTTCGAGATAGGTTGAATGATCGGGTGAATGGTTGGACAGCAAATTTTTTATCTAAGGGTGGGAAGGAAGTTCTACCAAAGTTGGTGGCTTTGGCCCTTCCTACGCACGTTATGTCTTGCTTCAAACTCCCTCAAGGGTTAACAACCAAATTGACGAGTGCGATTTCAAATTTCTAGTGGAGTTCTGTTGGGAAAGATCGGGGGCTCCACTGGGTGGCTTGGGATAAAATGTGTACATATAAAGCTGAGGGAGGTTTGAGTTTTCGGGATTTGGAGACTTTTAATGACGCTTTATTGGCTAAACAGTATTGGCGTTTAATTCAGTTTCTGAATTCCTTATTTGTTCAAGTTTTTAGAGGACGATATTTCAGGAATAAACACCCGTTGATGGCAAAAAACCTTATTCTCCCTCTTTTGGGTGGAGAAGTATTTTCTCAACTAAAAGTTTAGTGGAAAAGGTGCCCGTTGGAAAATTGGGTCAAGGTTCAACATTTCGGTTTGGCGTGACCCCTGGATCCCTGGTCAACATCCTCGACCTGCAAATGGTAGGGGACGACTACTACACCCAAATCTAATGGTAAACCATTTGATTAATCCACGGACTAAAGAATGGCATTTACCTATCCTTCAGGAATATATGGATCCGGAGGATATTCAAAATAATTCTGAGTTTGCCTATTAGCAAATCTCTTAGACCAGATCGATTGGTGTGGCATTATACACAATCTGGTCGGTACTCGGTTAAGTCAGGTTATAAGGTAGCTCAAGCTATGAAGACTGAAATTGATTATGGTCCCAACTTAAATGACTTGAAGGAAAAGGCTTGGGATCTTCAGGTACCGTCTAAAATCAAACACTTTTTCTGGCAGATCGCATCGGACTCTCTTCCGGTGATGGTGCGATTAGCCTCTCGGGGAGTTAATTGTGATACGGTATGTAAGCGATGTGACTTAGAGGAAGAGTCTATTAATCATAGTTTATTTGAGTGTCCTCTTTCCCGCCATATTTGGGAGAGGATTTTTGATGGCTCAGACACGGACAAGCTCCTGTCTGGTTCGATTTATTCAAACTTGGACTTCATATATGGCAAAAGTTTAACCCCTATGGCTTTAGGCGTTACTCATAGTTCGATACCGTGTCTGGTCTGGTTCTTATGGAAAGATAGAAATAAAAAAGTTTTCCAAGGGTTACAATCAGAGCTAATAGATATCATTAATTAGGCTTTACCTGAACAATTGTGGTGGGAGGAAGCCCAAATAGCTCCAAGTATTGATTCCGTTATGACGGATTCCTCGCATGATCCGGAGTTGTTAATTCATTGTCAAGTTGATGGTTCGTGGAAAGCTACGGAAACACATTTAGGTTTACGATGGTGGTGTGGTGATGGTGAGAATCAAACTTTGGTTATGGGCACCAGATGTCAACGTTGCAGTGCATCCCCTCTCCATTCAGAGCTAGAAGCATTGTTGTGGGCGATGGAGTGTATCCTTTCCAGAGGGATTGATTGCCGGAGGTTCGAGACAGATTCTGCAGAGTTACTTTCGATGTTGCAAGCTCCGGAGAAGTGACCGGCTTTCTCAACGCTTCTTGATGAGTTCCAGGTGCTTAGTGTCTCCTTGCCTCCTTTTACCCTTTCCAAGCCTTTCCAAGTTCCCAAGGACGACCAATGAGAAGGCTGATTGAGGAGTTTTATTTTAATTAATGTTAGATTGAAAAAAAAACAAAAAAAAAAGAACAATTATGCATACAAGTTTTTATAATCCAAACGAGAAGGATAAAGCCAATAAAACAGTGAAAGCCAGAGTTTTTCTTGTCAGAAAGTTCCAAATTACTAATTTTCAAACAAAATCGCCAGCTAAATCACATATATGACTACACATGGGACTTATGAGTAATTATTAAACACATATGATATGCATCGCTTCTTATTTAAAGCTTGTTTTGGTAACCATGTTCAATATTGAATACAAATTGTACAAATCCATAAAATCTGTATACGCCAATTCATTTGATGCGATATTATACAACCACCACCCACGTACCCCCATGACTGAAATGAAATATATATCTTTACCACATAAGAAAACAAAGATCCATTGACTACTGTTACTTAAATGTACATTCCTTTGATAATTCCTCAAAATTATATAGTAATGACAGCTTTAATTAACAGACCAGCCCCTTACAATCCTAATATAAATAGATGATCAATCTCTTCATTTATCTTCACCACTCTCTTTAGCAACACTTCTTTCTTTAGAACTTCTTATCTAAAATAGAAATATATACTTCGAGAGATGGCTTCAAAAATGTCAGCCTCCCTTGTCATTTTTCTCACATTTAGCATCCTCTTCTTCACGTTGACCACCGCGTGTGGTGGTGGCTGCAGTCCAGTCCCTAAACCCAAGCCTAAGCCAAAGCCTACTCCCAGCCATTCCTCCACTGGAAGCTGCCCAAGAGACACTCTCAAGCTCGGTGTTTGCGCCAATGTCCTCAAGGATCTTCTCAAAATCGAGTTAGGCACACCACCAGTCAAGCCTTGCTGCTCGCTCCTCAACGGTTTGGTTGATCTTGAGGCCGCAGCTTGTCTCTGCACAGCCCTAAAGGCTAATGTTTTAGGCATTAATCTTAATGTTCCTATCTCTCTTAGCCTTCTTCTCAATGTTTGTGGCAAGAAGGTCCCTTCTGGCTTTGTATGTGCTTAATTGATTCTCTATCCAGTATCCACCCTTTGATTGGTTATAATGTTTTTATCTTTTTTTCGATGTTTTTTTTAATCTCTGATTAAGATTCTTTGAATTCTCCTATTTTCAGTTTTTAATTGAATAAATGTTGATTCTACTTGTTTTGATGTATCTATAGCAAATCAATTTGTTCATTCACATTATTAAAGTTAATAATCAGCCTATTGTTTCCGCTTTTATCCTTAAAGAATCATGTGATCCAAAGAGCATGCTGACCTAATATATCTATCTAAATACATCAATTAGATTAATGTAACCCTGGAATTTTAATTTTATGAGAATTAACAATTATATAGCGACATCTTGTTAAATTTTCATCCATTACGTCTGATGGGTTGGATAATTGAGCGGAATAGCCACGAAAATGCTCTAATTTCTACGTGATTAACTTGTGGCTAAGTAGCCATGAAATTAAGTAGCTAAGTAACAATATAATATAGCGACATCTAGTAGGCATTTTCTGTTTTACTTTAGTAGCTAATTCGTGACCAGCTTATGTTAGTCACGATTTTTTGTGGCAAAAGCGTGACTATGCGTTTGCAAACTCATAGTTTTAAGATGAGGGTCTTTGGCTCTAGCATCTAAGTCTCTTATATTAGAATCGTACATTTTTTAACTTAGAAACCAATTATTAATAAATCTATCCATATTCCTTAAATACTAATATATAACTTAAAACTAAAATGATAGTATACAAAAAATATAGATTAACTGATTAATCCGTGACAGTAGGCCACTAAAAAAAACAGTAAAGCACGCTCCCAGACATGACTATTGAGGACACTCTCCCAACCTCACCTTCCGACGTCGGTGAACTTTTTGCTCACAGGCGTCGGGATCCAATCGTCTCTTCATCTGCTCAGTTCTTCTCTGGCCCTCTTTGTTTGCTTTATTTCAAGTCTTTTCTTCAATTTTCCCCCTTTTTTAAATTTTATCAAACCCTACTAAAAATTTCTCCCGATCCAAACTATGACCATCACATGCTCCCTCCGTGCTTCCACTCTCCGGAGAATCTCTGTTCGGAAATCTCGGGAAGCCAATCGATTCATCCCTCTCTACGGCAATCCATCGTGGATCTAGGATTTTCCCCAGTGGACTTAGATCTCATCGTCGAATTAAACCGAAGGCACCAGTTGTTCCCACCGCTCTATCACTCACCAGAGATACTTTCTTCTCTGTTTTTCCCGGGCAACTATCACAGTCTCTGCTCATCTTGGCAATCGGTTCAAAATCTAGTATTTTCCCCAGTGGACTTCGATATCAATGACGACCCCTGCCGCGGCCACCAATTATCCCCGCCGAGCACTCACTCACCGGAGAACACCCCTGCACCGCAGCAATCTCCGCTAAACTCGGGCGGCCGACAGAACCAATTCCCATGGTGCTTCTCTCTAGGGAACCTAGGGTTTTCCAAGATAGGCCCATTAGCCCAAAATCGATCTAAACTAATATGCTCTTCTCGAGATGGGGAAATTAGTAAGCCGAGGCCCTCTGTAACACTATCCATGTCGTAGCAGTGTCAAACTATGTTTGTTTGCCCGCTACTCAATGGTCGAAGACTCCATTGGAGAAAGGTAATAACATTGTTGCTCTGGCTGTTCATGATTTGTCATCGGAACCTGGCTTTAGTTGATTCTAGGGGATTGAATTTGGTCTTTAAAAGCATTCGCGTATATGGTCTTTGCTCCTTGAATGTTTCTAGCAAAAGTGGCATGTTGTATCTTGAACGCTTTATGTTCACTAACGGCTACCAACCAAGCTGGTCATCTGATGACCTTAAGCATCGCCTCCTAACCACTTCCTTCACATGAATTCAAGCTGCATCTCCTGTTGTTCCTCAGAATGATCCAAACCCTATACTTTGGATATTAAAGCAACCCCTATCTGACTACAACAACATAGTCACCTGATTCCTTGTTGTGCTGTTACTGCGGATACCTTTCGTCCCGGTGAACACCAACACACTGAATCTTCTCTCAACGTCACAGTTTCTAATGACCATGACTACTAATCCGTCCTTTGAAGCTCTCGAGGATGGCCTCTCGATTTTCCATGATCTCACATGTGCCTTAAGGCTCCCAATCTTTTGGTCTCATAGCTCTCTTGGATATAAAATCGATGATCTCTTCTTTACTTCTTTTTGGCATTGGGGATTTCCTTTTATTGTAATGTCTCAAACTTTTTGCAATTTGCTCCTTCTCTGTACTGGCACTGTTGTTACATATTGAATGAATGAAGGCAATTGTTTGACAAAAAAAAAACTGATTAATCCATCAATGACCAAATTGATTTTGAACTGAAACTTGTGTTTTCTCAAAGAGAATTTTGCAAAGTACGCAAATGCCATTCTGTTTAAGGTTCGATTCATAGAAAATCAACCGTTAACTAACAAATCCCTCCGGTGAAAAGCTAGCAGAGACATCACAAAGCTTCCTACAAAATCTCGTGCCGATCAGAAACCAGACGAGACCACGATCTCAGTTACAATCCTCGATGGTCCCAACTCGCGTCTGAGAAAACGTGTCTTACGAAACTTTGACAACGATTTGATATGTCAAAACTGTTTCCTCACAAACCCTAAACGATTCTGCTCCTTCTACTTCTCTCTAAGATAAAGCTTTGTTGATCTCTTTCTCTTTTCCTTCACACCAAATCGACCAAGGCTCTCTCTCTCTCTCTTTCTCTCAGACTCCAGTGTCGACAATCCACAAAAAGGTGAAGGAGGCGTCACTTTTAGAAAAACTACTAGGGCTGTTGGTTTAATTAGATCAAACCAGAATTTAATTAAACCGAATTAGATTAAAATCCACTACGACAAATATGAGTATTGATAGCATATTATAATAGCACAATTTATGTAACTGCTATTAAAAGTGTAATGAGAGTTTGTCAAATATACTCATAGCATTGCACTAATGCTATGCCTAAAAATCAATAAGCGCGAACTGAAAAAACCTGATTCCGCCTTAATTTTATGAGCAAGCGCCAACACTTAGAAAATAAAAATACATTTTGGCGGTCTATGAACAAAACCATTACATTTCATAGCACTAGGAAAAAAAAGACAAAATAAAGAAGGCAAAAATAAAAGACAAAACCTTCGAGTTCTCTGTCGACTCGTTTGCTCACCATCTCCGCGGACTCCTTTGCTCGCCGTTTCCGGAGATTCCATTGCTCGCCATCTCCGTCAACGTCGAGTTCATCTTCTGCATCTCTCGCCATCTCCGCCGACTCCATTGCTCGCCATCTCGATTCGATCTGTCTCACTCTCTTAATGCGCATCAGCTCTCCTGAGATCTGATTTCAATCCAAGATTTTCAAGGTCTTCAGGTGAGTTTAAAGTGAGTCCATAGTAGCAATACACAACAGTGTGTTTTGTTGGTTGTTGTATTTGGACAATAATTACAGCTTCTTGTTAACAGGTGTGGGTTCTCAGATTGTGGGGGAAGAATACAATCACTATAGAGGTTAGACACATCTATCGATTTATTGGCCTTTTGTATCCTTTTGTAGTTGCAGTGTCTTAGTGATTGATTGTAGAAAATATGCTTAAATTGTAGTCATTGTTGCTTGTATCCTATACCGTTTGAACTGTGCTAAGGGAAACTAGGATTTTTAAGAAAAATGTTGGACAAGGCATGGGTGCATTTATGCAGGTAAGTATAATTGTTAAAAGTGTTTTGTTTATGCATTTGGACTAGTGTTGTGGTACTTATGTCTTTTTCTTATATTTTTCTCTTACATGAACTCAAGAGTTGATTCTGCATATGAGAGTGGTGCTCGATGTTTTGTTGAAGCTGTTAGTGCCAAATTAGTAGTTAATGGAAAGATAATTTGTCTGTGCGCCGGATGCCGCAATTTAGAGCGCCATACATGCAACGAGGTTGTGTTTCATTTAGTTATAAATGGAATGGATGAGGCTTACAAGAGACGTACTGATTGGTTTCACCATGGAGAAGATAACTCTGTTGGTTTAGTAAAAGGTCAAGATAGGGTGTGGAATGCTGAGATTCTGGGTTTATACGAAGCTGCTAAATGGTCTGATGTAGATTTAGCTTGTAAGGGTGCAGATTTATGTGAGGCTGCTGAGGGTGAGGATAGGCAAGAAGATGAGTTTTTAGCAAAACTTGCAGAAGCTGAAATGCCATTATATCCAACGTGTGTGAATCATAGCAAGCTATCAGCTACAGTTACACTGTGTCAGATTAAAACTCAGAATGGCTGGATAGACAAGAGCTTTGATGATTTACTGGAAACTTTACCAAAAATGTTACCTGAAGAAAATGTCCTGCACACATCAACCTATGGCGTAAAGAAGTTTCTGAAATCTTTTGATATGGGATATCAAAAGATTCATGCTTGTGTGAACGACTATTGCTTATTCATAAAGATGCTGAAGAAGGTTGACACTTGTCCAAAATGCAAGTCTTCAAGATGGAAGACCAATATGCACACTGGGGAAGTCAAGAAGGGTGTTCCACAGAAGGTTTTGAGGTAGTTTCCTATAATCCCTCGTCTGAAAAGGATGTTCAGATTGGAGAAAGTGGTTGCGGATTTGAGATGGCATTTCAATAACAAGAGCACTGACGGAAAATTGCGCCATCCAGTAGACTCACTGACATGGAAGTCAATGAATGACAAGTATCCTTCTTTCGCAGCTGAGGAGAGGAACTTGCGACTGGGGCTCTCTACTGATGGGTTTAACCCCTTCAACATGAAGAACAACCGATACAGTAGTTGGCCTTTGTTGCTGGTTAATTATAACATGGCTCCTGACTTATGTATGAAGGAGCAAAACATCATGCTTAGTTTCTTGATTCTGGGACCGCACCAACCTGGTAATAGTATAGATGTTTACTTAGAACCTCTTATAGAAGATTTAAATCATTTGTAGTCTAAAGGCGAGATAACTTACGATGCATTTAGTAAAACAACTTTTACGTTGAGGGCAATGCTCCTTTGGACCATAAGTGATTTCCCAGCATATGGAAATCTTGCTGGTTGTAAAGTAAAAGGTAAGATGGGTTGTCCTATATGTGGGAAGCACACAGATAGTTTGTGGCTGAGTCATAGTAGGAAGCATGTATATATATGCCAACGAAAAAGTTTGTCTCCGTTACATAGTTTTCGAGGAAAGAAGAGTTGGTTTGATGGTAAAGGAGAGCATGGAACAAAGGGAAGGATACTCACGGGTAAAAATATTTCCTTACTACTGAGAAACGACAAGAATGATTTTGGTAATAGAAAAGAGACTGGGAAAAAGAGATCTAGAGCTGCTTGTGACATACCATCTGATATCGAAGATGAATACAGTGCATCTGATGATGAAGAAGAAGACTTAGCAGAAAAAGATGAAGAGGAGTTATCTAGATGGAAGAAAAGATCAATATTCTTCACGTTGCCTTATTGGGAGGTATGTAAAATACTTACAACTGACTTTCAACTGATTGCTCTATTATATGCTTTGTCTTGACAAGGTGCTCCCGGTAAGTCATAACATAGACGTGATGCATGTGAAGAGAAATGTGGCTGCAAGCTTGATTGCCACATTGTTACATTGTGGCAATTCAAAGGATGGATTAAAAGCTAGGAAGGACCTCGAAACTCTTGGTATCAGGAAAGATTTGCATTTAAAAGCTCACGGTAAAAGGACACTACTTCCCGCAGGTCCTTGGTCTTTGTCAAAGTCAAAAAAGAAAATATTCTGTAAGCGGCTCTTTGACTTTAAAGGTCCGGATGGCTATTGCTCTAACATATCTACTTGTGTATCATTAGATGAGTATAAAGTGATGGGACTCAAATATCATGATTTGATGTAGTGAAGGTGCCTAATGCCAAGGTTTGGAGGCCTAATTCTGCTATTGAGTGTATGGAGAATGCTATTGGTACCACTATAGCATGGCCTAAAAAAAAAGTTGTCATCATTTGATGTCGAGTAAGAACCGTCTGATTTTCTACTTTCGTTGTTGTGGCAAATCAGACTTGTGTTCTTTGTTTGGGATTTATGGAATTGAATCGTATGCTCATTGTTGGGAAATAACAATGTCTCTTTGGTCTAATTGATCTTGATGTTGCGCTTTGCTTTTGCACTGCACTTAAACTTAGCATTCTTGGCATCACCATCGACACTCCTATTCACCTTAACTTGGCCCTTGACGCCTGTGGACGAACCCTTCCCGATGGATTTCGCTGCCCAACATAGTTACAATGTATTCATATTTTCTATGTATGTTTTCGATCTGGTTTTGTGACTTTTCTTTAACATCCAAATTCATGCCTAAGCAATTCACGAATAAGATTAAGACTTTTATGATGATGTGATAAAAAATATAATAATTTAAAACATGATGTTATATATATTTGTTCAAAGAGAAAAAGTAATACAAAAGGAAATACTGTTTTTAAAGGAAAATGTCAATATCACATAATACTCTGGACGGTAATTATAGCTTAATTGTCTGAATCGAACTCACTACCCAAGTGTTTCTAACAGCATTTAATTAAAGAACATAATAACTTAGTAGCATAATAAAAAAATATAAATTACAAAATATAATGAACAACCCTATAAAAGAATCGGTAATTTAAAATATATGTTAAATATACTGCAAATAATTTAAAGTATCATTTATATACTGGTTGCCAAATAAATTAACTGTCAACTGATTTAAAAATGTTAACTATGATATTTCACAGTAAATAATTGACAGTTTAAAAATGTTAATGATATAGAACAATTATGCATACAAGTTTTTATAATCGAAACGAGAAGGATAAAGCCAATAAATTTAGAAAGCTAGACTTTTTCTGGTCAGAAAAAATCCAAATTACTAATTTACAAACAAAATCGTCAGCTAAATCACATGACTACACATGGGACTTATGAGTAATTATTGAACATATATGCATCGATTCTTATTTAAAGCTTGTTTTGGTAACAATGTTCAATTTTGATTTCAAATTGTGCAAAATCCATAAAATCTTTATACGCCAATTCATTTTTGTTTTTTTGAACAACTACGCCAATTCATTTGATGCGAAATTATACAACCACCACCCACGTACCCCCATGATTGAAATGAAATATATATCTTTACCACATAAGAAAACAAAGATCCATTGACTACTGTTACTTAAATGTACATTCCTTTGATAATTCCTCAAAATTATATAGTAATGACAGCTTTAATTAACAGACCAGCCCCTTACAATCCTAATATAAATAGATGATCAATCTCTTCATTTATCTTCACCACTCTCTTTAGCAACATTTCTTTCATTAGAACTTCTTATCTAAAATTGAAATATATACTTCGAGAGATGGCTTCAAAAAGCTGTCATTTTTCTCACATTTAACATCCTCTTCTTCACGTTGACCACCGCGTGTGGTGGTGGCTGCAGTCCAGTCCCTAAACCCAAGCCTAAGCCAAAGCCTACTCCCAGCCATTCCTCCACTGGAAGCTGCCCAAGAGACACTCTCAAGCTCGGTGTTTGCGCCAATGTCCTCAAGGATCTTCTCAAAATCGAGTTAGGCACACCACCAGTCAAGCCTTGCTGCTCGCTCCTCAACGGTTTGGTTGATCTTGAGGCCGCAGCTTGTCTCTGCACAGCCCTAAAGGCTAATGTTTTAGGCATTAATCTTAATGTTCCTATCTCTCTTAGCCTTCTTCTCAATGTTTGTGGCAAGAAGTTCCCTTCTGGCTTTGTATGTGCTTAATTGATTCTCTATCCAGTATCCACCCTTTGATTGGTTATAATGTTTTTATCTTTTTTTGTTGTTTTTTTTATCTCTGATTAAGATTCTTTGAATTCTCCTATTTTCAGTTGTTAATTGAATAAATGTTGATTCTACTTGTTTTGATGTATCCATAGCAAATCAATTTGTTCATTCATATTATTAAGGTTAATAATCAGCCTATTGTTTCCGCTTTTATCCTTAAAGAATCATGTGATCCAAAGAGCATGCTGACCTAATATATCTATCTAAATACATCAATTAGATTAATGTAACCTGGAATTTTAATTTTATGAAAATTAACAATATAATATAGCGACATCTTGTTAAATTTTCATCCATTACGTCTGATGGGTTTGATACATTAGAATCGTACATTTTTTAACTTAGAAACCAATTATTAAGAAATCTATCCATGTTCCTTAAATACTAATATATATCTTAAAACTAAAATGATAGTATCACTACAAGAAAAACGCTTATTAATAGCACATAAAGATAGCACGGTTTTCGTAACTGCTATGGTTGATTTTGATTATCATATAATGGTATTTTCTAAACGCAGTGATAGAAATCGGATAAGCGGGAGGCTAAAAATTAGAAACCCGCGAACACTTAGACATTTTCCCCTTTTCACTTAGACATTTCCCCATTTCTCAAAACCTAAACATTTCCCCCTTTTCACTTAGCTCGTCAAACCTGCGATTCTCTTTCTCACAGCCACTTTTTCAATTTCTTCCTTCTTAATCACTCACAATATCCATCGATTTTGGGACTGAGGCCGTGTAAACCACTCAAAGTATCAATTGATTTCGGGACTGAGACTCCAATCGAAGGTATGAAATCTCTCAATTGAATGTCGCCCCTCAATCGAATGTTATTTTGAGCTATTTATGTGTTCTCTAAATGTTTGAAAGTTTCGATTTTTAGGGTTTTGATGTGAATGTTTTGATTTTGAGGGTTTTCGAGTTTTAGCAAAATTGGAGATTGGAAAATACACAAATATTGGTTTTGAAAGTTTGGATATTTACGATTTTAGTTGTATTGTCGATTGTTTTCAGGGGATTCAAGCTACTCTTTTGGTAATTGTATTCACCCGACAGGTCAGTACAATATTGTGGCTTTCCCTCTTTTGTTTGGTGGTTGAATTATGATTCTCTTAAGTAGTACACTGTTGTGACTTTGTGTTTGTCTGGTCTTGCATATGAACTATATGCTTAGTTGTTTGTTTTGTTAAACATAGCTTTATATTTGGTGATTTGTCTTAGCTATATTTGTTTGAATTGTTGTATTAAATGTTTTACTAAGGTAAGAACATAAAATGGTGGACAAGGCATGGGTACATTTGTGCAGGTATGGAGTTTAATTTTATAGTTTGGTTTGATTGTGAGACTGTATAGTTTTAGACATAATTCGGGTTTTTAATATTCTGAAATAAAGAGCTGATCCTGCGTATGAGAGAGGTGCTTGGAGTTTTGTTCGCTCTGTGTCTGCGGCATTAGGAGACACGAACATCATTGTATGTCCATGCATCGACTGTCGTAATGTAGATCGTCATGAGATCAGTGAAGTAGTCGGCCATCTTGTAACAAGAGGAATAGATGAGATTTACAAGCTACAAACAGATTGGTATTATCATGGAGAAGTTACTTCAGGGAATCTGGGTGAAGAAAAGAAGCATCATTGGAGTGATGAAATTAATGATTTATATAGAGCTGCGGAAAATATAGATTCAGATATGGTTAGTAAGGATGACTTGGGTGAGATTGCAGATGTTGAAGACAAGAAAGAAGTTGAGTTCCTTGCTAAGCTTCGAGATGCTGAAACACCACTATATGGAAGCTGTGAAAATCATAGCAAGCTATCTGCTATTGTGTCACTTTTTAGACTGAAGACACAAAATGGATGGTCTGACAAGAGTTTCAATGATCTGCTTGAGACATTGCCTGGAATGTTGCCTGCAGATAATGTCCTCTATACATCTTTATACGAGGTGAAAATATTCTTGAAGTCGTTTGATATGGGCTATGAAAACATTCATGCTTGTGTAAATGATTGTTGTCTGTTCAGAAAGAAGTACAAGAAGCTTCAAAATTGTCCAAAATGCAATACCTCACGATGGAAGATTAACCTGCAAACTGGTGAAATAAAGAAAGGTGTCCCTCAGAAAGCTTTGCGGTATTTTCCGATCATCCCACGGTTAAAAAGAATGTTCAGATCGGAGGAAATGGCAAAGGATCTAAGATGGCATTTTAATCACAAGAGCAGTGATGGAAAACTGCGTCACCCTGTAGATTCTGTGACGTGGGATCAAATGAATGATAAATATCCAGTTTTTGCTGCTGAAGAAAGGAATATAAGGCTTGGACTTTCCAAAGATGGATTTAATCCATTCGACATGAACAATAATAGGTATAGTTGTTGGCCTGTTCTGTTAGTAAATTATAATTTGCCTCCTCACCTATGTATGAAGAAAGAAAACATCATGCTTACTCTACTTATTCCTGGTCCACAACAGCCTGGAAATAGTACTGATATATACTTAGAACCCCTTATTGATGATATGTGTCATCTCTGGAACAAGGGAGAGTTAGCATATGATGCCTATAGTAAAACTAATTTTACTTTAAAGGCAATGCTTCTTTGGACCATTAGTGATTTTCCTACATATGGAAATCTTATTGGATGTAAAGTGAAGGGTAAAATGGGATGCCCTGTGTGTGGGAAACACACAGATAGTACTTGGTTGAAGTTCTGCAGAAAGCATGTATATATATGTCATAAAAAGGATTTGCCACCAATACACAGATTGAGACAAGAAGTCATGGTTTGATGGAAAACTTGAACATGGGAGAAAACGTCGGGTATTATCAGGTCTAGATATATCCAGAATTCTGAAAAATTTCAGAAATGATTTTGGAATTGCTAAGAAATCTAGTAGGAAGAGAAAAAATCATGATTGAGTTGGGTTAGAATCTAATGGTGAGGATGTAACTAGTGAATCAGAGGAGGATGAGGAAGAAGTTGAAATAGACGAGGATGAGTTATCAAGATGGAAGAAACGGTCAATATTTTTCAGTCTGCCGTATTGGGAGGTATGACCAAATGTTACATCTTGTAATCAATATTTTCTATTTAACTTGTATTGAACTCTGACATTGATAGTTTTTTCTTCTCAGGAACTACCAGTACGACATAATTTGGATGTAATGCATGTAGAGAAAAATGTGGCTTCAAGTACTGTATCTACATTGTTACATTGTGGAAAATCAAAGGATGGTCTGAATGCTCGTAAGGATTTGTAAGTGCTTGGTATTAGGAAAGATTTGCATCCTAGGATCCATTGAAAAAGAACATACCTTCCGGCAGCACCTTGGTCTTTATCCAAGACAGAGAAAAAAATATTTTGTAAGTGTCTTATTGGATTTAAAGGTCCTAATGGGTATTGTTCAAATATATCAAGGGGAGTTTCACTAGAGGACTGCAAGATTATTGGACTCAAATCACATGATTATCATGTGTTGATGCAGCAACTTCTTCCAGTTGCAATTAGAGGTCTATTACCTAAAGGTCCCAGGATTGCAATTTCAAGGATATGCACATTCTTCAACCATTTATGTCAGCGAGTTATTGATAGGGAACAACTGTTGGTAATGGAAAAAGATATTGTGGAAACTCTCTGCATGTTTGAACGGTTTTTTCCTCCAAGCTTCTTCGATATTATGGTGCACTTGATAGTTCATCTTGGAAGGGAAGCTAGACTTGGTGGACCTGTCCATTTTAGATGGATGTACCCATTTGAAAGGTTAGTATACTATTTTGTGATGTTGTTACAAATTTCTTATGTGATGTTGCTTATCTTACTTGTTTTGCATAGGTACATGAAAGTTCTAAAAGATTTTGTAAGAAACCCAGCAACACCAGAAGGGTGTATAGCTGAGTCTTACCTTGCAGAAGAATGCATGCAGTTTTGCAATAACTTTCTGAAAAAGACCACCAACGTTGAGGCAAAACCAGAAAGAAATATTGAGTATGAGAACAAGTCTATTCTAGTGGGTCGTCCAATCTTTGCAGCTACACCAATTACTCTTACGGAAATGGACATGAAAATAGCACATGTGGTTGTCATTCACAATATGGCTATTGTAGATCCTTTTGTAGAGTAAGTATCTCTGCAATATACTTTAAATTATTAAATAATTAAGAGTACATGAATATATACTGATGCACGCTTTTTAATGATTCTGAAGCATGCACTTACAATATCTCCAAGACACAAATGCAAGATGCAGACGTTATGCAACATTTTTATGGAGTTTGCATAATCAGAAATTTGCATCTTGGTTGAAAGAGGAGGCATTTTTAAATTGAGCTTATGTTGTTTATGGGATTTCTAGTTTACAACTCGTTATGTGTTTGACTTATTTGTTTAATTTTGGTAGGTTTCTATGGATTCTAAAGTACATAAAGAAACACTTAAGTGATTTGCCTATGGTCCACGTTGTACTGCAAGATCATATACTGGTTATATAGTGAATGGACAACGGTTTCATACTAGCTCAGTTGATAGGCAAACTCAGAACAGTGGAGTTTTTTATGAGGCAATTGCCATGTGTAGATCCAGTGCAAAAGATACTGCACATGTCGCTGATTGGGTTTCATACTACAGAACAGTTAGTGATATTATTCTGTTAGATTATCATGCGTTATGTGTTCCTTTATTCCGATGTTAGTGGGCAGTTAGAGGTAATGGAGTAAAAGTAGAAGATGGGTTCACGCTTGTTAACCTGAATCAGAGTCAGGTCTCCTTTCTAAAGGATCCTTATATATTAGCCTCTCAAGCCAAACAAATATTTTATTCAAGAGACAATGAATCATCCAATTGGTATGTTGTTATGAGGGGTCCATCAAGAAGATATAGTGAGGAAGATGTTGAAGATGCAGATCTTGGATTATTGCCATCAGTTGCGGATATTGATGTTGACATGGAGGAAGCTCAAAATGCTAGGACTGATTGTGAAGGCATATATGTGTGAATACTTCTTTGTCTGATTTATATATGCTTTAAGTCTATGCTTTAATTCTATGCTTTGTCTGTTTTATATGCTTTAAGTCTATGCTTTAATTCTATATGCTTGGTCTGTTTTATATGCTTTAAGTCTATGCTTTAATTCTATATGCTTGGTCTGTTTTATATGTTTTAAGTCTATGCTTTAATTCAGCGTGTTCATTGTCATTTCAGGTGAATTAATATGGCCCCAAATAAGAAGACAAAAGGAAAAAAGAAGAAGGTTGAGGACAATGACGAGCCAGAGTTTGTTTGTACTGTCGAACCTAAAAGTTTAGAACCAGATGGACAGACAGATCTGCAATCACAACATATGGAAGGACCAGATCATGAAGTGAACAAGGAACAACCTGACGAACAGGTTGTTGCGGGATTGAATGAGGAAGAACCTGAAGGTGAGGTTGATGCGGGATTGAATGAGGAAGAACCTGAAGGTGGGGTTGAATTATCTGGAGAGCATGATTGTAGGCCTAAGAAAAAACAGAGAGGACTAACAAGGATGAAATACATAGCTAAGGATCCCAATACTCAGGAACATTTTCAATTCACTGAAATGGGAGAGCCTTATGGTCGGGGGTCGGTTAAGCTGTCATCATACTTAGGTACATTGGTAAGAGAGCATGTACCTATCATTATTGAAGGCTCAAGGAAAGTAAGTGAAGAACTGAGAACGGTTTTATGGAAATCAGTTCAGGTATCGTTGTCGTTATATTTTTAACTCGTTATTATATTTATCTTAAAAACTCCATGTCTATGAAATGGGATGTTTTTAAATGAATGCAGGCAAGGTTCGATGTCGATGAGGACTATCAAAAGGTTGCATTGCAAAAGCAAATGGGATGTATATGGAGAGCATATAAAGCACGAATTGTTCAAAAGATTAATAATACAGCTAAGACAAACCAACAAAGGATGAATCTACGCCCAAAAAACATTTCTCCAACAGAATGGCGCAAATTTGTCAAATTCAAAACAAGTCAAGCCTTTAAGGTATTACCTTGTGTTAACGTATATTAATTACATAGTAGACTATTAACATTCTTATGGTAGGTCGTGAGTGATCAATATAAGAAACGAAGGAGCATGCAGATTCCTCATACTTGTAGCCGTAAAGGGATGGTTAGACTCGCTGAAGAAATGGTAAGTTTTTAATAACATTTATAATATTGCTTATATTACTATTCATAACACCCTATTCGTTTGATACATAGAAAGATGAAAGCTCAGATCCATCTGAAGTCACAAGACTAAAGGTGTGGGTCAAGTCGCGTACCAAGAAAGATGGTACACCCGGGAATACAAATGCAACGGCAAAGTTTGTAAGTTGTCGAGTTTTATTTAAATGATTTATGCATTTTGGATTTACTACATGTCGTATGTTTTCAATTTGTTTTTATGTCTTTATTTGTAGAGAAAAGCAGTTGAACTAGTTGATACCCAGCCTCAATCGAATTCAACAAATCCTAAAGATGATCTCCTTTCACAACTACTAGGCACGAATAATCCTGGGAGGCTAAGGGCAATGGGGAGAGGCATGAGTATGTCCAAGTTAGCGTGTTTCCAAGTTAAGAACAAGAATATGGCTGAAATGCAAGCGAAACAAGTTCTATTGCTACAAACAGTAAAAGAACTACGAGAGGAGATTGCCGAAATTAAAAAAAAAGTAAGCAAAAATTTTACACTTACAACTACGACTACCATATATTTGTTTATTTCAATACCTACTTTAATCATTAAAACACATTACAGAAACACGAGCCTGAAGTCGGTGAGAACTCAGCTGCAAGAGTAAGTACTTCATGAGGATTTTACATTGTATTTCAAACTTTTCTGCATCCGACTCATGAATCTGATAATTTTTTTTTGTAGACTGTTTACAGAAGAAAATCCCAACCAAAATGTGTGTTGGCTGATTGGGCTGGTACTGATGAAAATGTTGCTGAGGGTCTTGTTCTTTCAACAGATCCAACTGACTTTGTTAATGACATCCCTTTAGGCCCTAATCATGTTAAAGTTTTGGTTGAAACGGCTATCAAACCATATGCGTATCTATGGAGACCTGCAATTAATGTGTTCAACATTGAGCAAGCTGTTGGGTTACTAATAGCATGGCCTGACCATAAATGTGTTATTTTGGATCAGGGGATCGAAACGGATGAAGACATTGCGCCTAAGGTATAGTCTCATATGTCTAAGAACATTAGTTATACTTAATAAGTTTGATTACCTTTGCATTTTTCCTTTTTTTGCTTATCAAAATGAGGATTTTATATGCATGTGTTTGACAGAGCCCAACCACAAACCCATCGAACAAATGCAAACTCTTGCATTTGTCTAAAAAGGATGAAGTAGTTGCTGAAGGCCGTTGGCAATCTCAAGATCCAAAAGCATTGGTTAATGGACTTCTTCTCGGACCACATGCTGTTAAAGTATTTGTGGATGTCTTATTACAACCTGATACATTTCTATGGAGGCCTACAATCGAAACAAAATACTTAGTGGATATGTCTTTTGTTGCATGGCCGGCTCATGCAGTTGTATTTGAAAATACCTCAAATGCATCTAGCCAAAAATCTGCAATGCATACTTCTACCACAATTGATCAAGACGAAGGTGTAAAGTCTCATGCAACTGTTCCAGATGTCCGTCCACATAAATCTCCTATGAAGAAAAATAAACAACCGGCAAAATCCCCAGTTAGGAAATCTGAGGTAATTTTTCTTTGTTTTAGATGATCTGAAACTGATATAGTTTACTCTATGACCTTTAGTAATAACTTGTATTTTGCAGCGACACAATCCACCTATAGTTGTTAAAGAAAATCAGAAGTGCAAGCTGATGGATGTAACAGGATTGAAGCGGGTTGTTGCCGAAGGACGCTGGGCTTCAAACAACCCTGATCAAACTGTCCACTTTGTTCCCTTGGGGAAAAATGCAGTTAGAGTTTGGGTAGATATTGTGAAGGTGAACAATGCTGCAGTTTGGAGGCCATGTTCAGAAATAGAGAGTATGGAAGATGCATTAGGAACATCTATTGCATGGCCAGAAGACAAAGTCATCATGTGTTAAACATGAAGTACTTTAGTAGCTTGTTATGTTGTGTGTTTTGGATTGACTGTGACATTGTGTTGAATGCTTTTGGTTGAATGTTTTTGGTTGAATGAATGAATGGATTCAGAAAACAAACAGGCTTTTTGGTTCAATATTGTCCACTTTCAATAGCATTCATAATAATGCCATAAAAAGTACTAAATCTTTAACAGCCAAAAATAACAGTCATGAAAACACATATAATAGCATACACAGTACTGCAATAAATACCAATATAGCAGAAAACAATTATGCCATAACATAACTTATTACAGCACACAAAATCCTGCTATATATTTACGGATTATGAAAAAATATTAAAGCTATGGAAGAAGTTACTATATTATAACGTAATAAAAAACTGCAATGGTAGACGGAACCTATCATAGCATACAATAAAAAACGCTATACTATATGTCAGACCTAAGATAGCTGTCGAGAACATAACATTTATGAAAACGCCGTCAAACATCTATTATAGCGTTAATCGTGTGCTATTAATAAGCGTTTTTCTTGTAGTGTATACAAAAAATTTAGATTAACTGATTAATCCATCAATGACCAAATTGATTTTGAACTGAAACTTATGTTATCTCAAAGAGAATTGTGCAAAATACGCAAATGCCATTTTGTTTTAGGTTCGATTCATAGAAAATCAACTGTTAACTAATAAATCCCTACGGTGAAAAGCTGGCCAGAGACATCACAAAGCTTCCCACAAAATCTCGTGCCGATCAGAAACCAGACGAGACTATGATCTTTGTTACAATCCTCGATGGTCCTAACTCTTGTCTGAGAAAACGTGTCTCACGAAACTTTGACAACAATTTGATATGTCGAAACTGTTTCCTCAAAAACCCTAACGATTCTGCTCCTTCTACTTCTCCTTAAGATAAAGTGTTGTTGATCTCTTTCTCTTCTCCTTCACACCAAACCGACCAAGGCTCACTCTCTCTCTTTCTCTTAGAATCCAGTGTCGACAATCCACAAAAAGGAGAAGGAGGCATTACTTTTAGAAAGACTACTAGGGTTGTTGGTTTACTTAGATCAAACCAGAATTTAATTAAACTGAAATAAATTAAAATCTACTCTTTTGCTTTAACCAATACAACCCAAAATATAATCCCGGAACACGGATGTTCCAATTCTCTCCCACCTACAAGGATTCATCTTCGAATCCCGCAACACCGTCCATCCGCTAATGACCTCTGTGCTACCGTCACCACGGCCGCAAATCCTCCGAGCGGACTGAACAACGTCAGTCATGGTTTCCCCATGCAACTGTCGCAAAGACCCGTACACTCCCGTGACCCAACGGTCCTGAAAACCCTGACCCCACTGGTCAGCACAACCCAAAACCCGATATCACTCCTGACCTCCGAGGTCTACATCCAGTCACTATGCTCATATCCATGTCCTAGACATTTTTGCTCCCTCACTCATACATTCTCAGGTCGCAACCTCCGAACAGCACCGCCTGATCTCTGAGACCGTCGTCCTCGAGCCATACCGTCTGACTCTTGGATCGTCACCCTTGAGATCTCGGTACCAGAAGAACTACTCATCTCCTCCGGGGAACTAAATATCTCCTCTGCCGCTCTCGGAGTCGCAACCCCTCAAGCCTGCGGTGCACCAGGGGGACTAATCATCCCCTCAAGAGAACTAAGCATCTCCTCTGGAGAACTACTCATCTCTCCTGGAGAACTAATCATCTCTCCGTGAGCAAACAAGTCATAACGTCTATAAGCATCTCCCGACCAGAACTACCTCATGTGGTTTGCGTAAAACATCGCAATGTCCTACCAACCACCATATTCCCTCACCGGAATATCACCACCACCATGACCAATCTTCAGGCCAATTCTAAAACATCCCAACCACTCGGGTGTTTACACACGTCCTTTCCAAAAATAGACAACTTTTTCTAACTATTCAAAGAACTTTCTATTTTTGCAACTGCACTTTCAAAAAATAGCAAAGCTCTAACTCCCATAAAACTTTCAACTTTTAGAAACTTTCAATTTACTGAAACTTTCCATTTCCAGAATCGCATAATCCCTTATCCATTCCACATAAAGATTCCATAAGAACTAATCATCTTATTAAATCCTCTCCAACAACATTGTCAGTCCCAATCTTAACTTTTCGGAAACCTATTTCCAACACATCTACTTTCACAAATCACCGCCAATAGTACTTCCCAATACCGGCGTGATCCCCTACTTTCCAACAACTTGTCAATAGCCAACTGCACTTCCCGAGGCGTACTTCTAATATGGTTCCAACAACAAAATAACATAAACACAACACAAAAACCGAGACCCTAGATCATCCTCCTCCTCATCGCCATGATTCCATGCTACACATGCATTACCTTCACCACAAACACAATGAGATGCGTGAGTATTACCAGAAATACCCATTGAGGCGATTGTCCCATCTACAAGCTATACACACAAGCAAATCAAGAGTACAACTACAAATAAAACATAACAAACTAGTCATTGAACAGATCACCCAATAACACATTCACCACACCTACACATCATCACACACAACAAGTCATGAGCGGCTCAACAAGCTCCAACGCTGGGGCAAGGCAAGGGACAAGGCATACAAGTCCCTCAAGACAACTATTACGCACTTCATGAGTAAGTTTAGTTGCACTTCTCACAACACTGCTATCCCAATGCCCTCCCAAGATGTCATGCCAATACAGGGACATTTGTCTACACGTCTTGAGCCAACTCGCCGAGCACTTCACTCTCCAGCACGCCGGTCTGCTTACACGCCACGGACGCAGCGACCCTCTCCAGCTCGACCTCGACACTCTTCTCATGAGCCCCAGGAGAAAGCGAGAAGGTTGTTAAAGAAAGCCAAGAAGGGAACTTCATCAAGTCGCCCAGTCGAGCATCAACAAGGAGGTCCTTCTAAGCACCTACCTGAACCAGTGGTTGAGCAGCAACATGAGTCTCAGATCGAATATCAGACTATACCAGCGACTGAGGAGCAGAATGAGAATCAAGGTGACTTTCAGCCTACTGAGGTTGTTGTGCTAGTATCGGACCACGGTGAGTCTCGGGTCAACGACATACAGTGCGACGACCAGCAGAACATTGATCAGAACACGCAAACGGTTGAGCAGCATGTCGACCAAGCAGTTGAGGCCACTCCTACGCATCCTGAACAAGGCGAGGGACAAAGTCAGTACCACGCTCCTCCTTGGGCGAGCACCGAGTCCTTCTTCTACTACTGAGGTACTCCTACCATTCCTTTGTAAATACCATCTCATCCTTGCATTTTTGTTGTAATTCTCAAATCCTTCTTCAAATTTCTCTTACACAAGGGACTGTGTAATTTAAGTTTGGGGGAGGGTTTGAGATGATGTATCTGATGATGTTTTCTGTGATTCTTATTTCAAATTTTTTCATCATATCATGTTTGAGTATGTATTCATCTATTTGCATAGAAAAACCATAAAATTTTGAAAAATTTTCGAAAATTTCCACACTAAAAAAGAGTGTTCATATAGTTTGCATTTGCATATTAAGATTGAGTCTAGTGTTATTCATATAGGGCTGTTGCATTTAGCATAGGGGTTGATGATGATTGTAACCTTGTTATCAAGCTGAATTCAATAGGATAGGATCAAGGCCTTTGTTATTAGTTCTTTGATGCATATTGATTGAACTTGAAATGTAAGACTGAACCAGGCTTTGAATTCTCGAAATTGCATTCTAGTCTTGATTGAAACATGGTTTGAATTGACATCATTCCCTATCTATATGAACCTAATTCTGACTTGCAATTATCCTGCTATGCATTGAAGTTGAACTCATGGATACTATATACATACTTGGATTATCTTTCTCCTTTTTACCACCCTTGTTAATCCAAGTAGCTGATTCCCATCTTTGGAACAGTTTCCCGCACCCTTAACCAACCGTTCTTTCAAGCCAATTGTATTCTTGAGTGTGAGGCCTTTTCCGAGTTGAGCTTGTTAGAAAGTGTTAGGTTTTAGCCGACAAGAGTAAGATCCTGTGTAGTTCTAGTTTGCATTTTCTGGACTAGTAGGACTAGGTGAGAACTCGATTTTGCGTTTTGGGATTGGATTTGTACTGAAAAGAGAAAGAGTAAAAGAGAAAGAAAAAAGGTAAAGAGTCTTTAGGAAGGGAATGTGTTTTCAAGTTTTACAAGTCTAGTAACGGATGTGGGTTGTGCAATGTAAAAGTGTTATTGGTTCTGGGGCATAGAAAGAAAAATTTAGACAAAGAAGAGAAAGCAATACGCTTAAGAAGTCTAGAGTTCTAAGAAGAAAAGAAAGAGAACCATAGTGATAAAAAAAGTTTCCCATCCGCTAGATTGATATGAAGTAACCTCCTCCTAAGGCTAAGTGAAAAGAATGAGAGAATGGGTTTAAAAAGAGATATCGATGAAGGGTAGAGATAGAACCAACTTCTGGGTTAGAAAGTTAGAGCTAAGTTTCTTTGGGACCTTTGGGTAGACGGGACACTGCTATTGTATGTATCAGCTGGTTTCAACTTCTAGCCTTCTCTTAAGCTCAACTCATTTTCGCGAGAGAACCCTGTTCTACATTGTTAAAACTACTTGCAAAGGAGACCATTTTTGTCTCTACCCTTTCACCGTAGAAAAATGAGTTTGATGACATTGCATAGTTTGATTCATGGTTCTTTGTTAATGAATGTTAAAGGGAATGATAGAAATGATAGCATGTGTAGATTAAGGTTCGGAATCGTTTTCAGGTTGTGATGAGCTTGTCTAAAGTTTTTAAAATAGAGTTCCTTCACCATGCATCATAGAATTAAAAACAAGGACCTTAATTCTAACTACTCTATTCAGCATGTTTTAGGTTCTGAGACCCCATCTTCAAACCTCTCTTCCATACCTTGTTCTTGATCATTTTCTTGAGGGCAAGCAAAGAATAAGTTTGGGGGAGTTGATATGTGTATATTTTACACTCTTTCATCATGCATTTCTCATTCATTTTGTTCTCTTAACTCATTGTTTTGCATTGTTTTTAGTCTCTTTTCCATAATATGCATATTTAGGTAGTCTTTGCATTAGTCTTCCATGCATCTTGCATATTGGAGTTGTTACAGGTGTTTTAGGAGATGTCCAAACCATCAAAAGCAAATAGGGAGCAGGAGAGCAGTCCAGCGACCCAACCTTCCACGTCTTTGATCGACTCGAGTGAAGATTTTA
>NC_025692.1:19370699-19410083 GCF_000633955.1 Camelina sativa | reverse complement strand
AAGGGTAGAGATAGAACCAACTTCTGGGTTAGAAAGTTAGAGCTAAGTTTCTTTGGGACCTTTGGGTAGACGGGACACTGCTATTGTATGTATCAGCTGGTTTCAACTTCTAGCCTTCTCTTAAGCTCAACTCATTTTCGCGAGAGAACCCTGTTCTACATTGTTAAAACTACTTGCAAAGGAGACCATTTTTGTCTCTACCCTTTCACCGTAGCCAAATGAGTTTGATGACATTGCATAGTTTGATTCATGGTTCTTTGTTAATGAATGTTAAAGGGAATGATAGAAATGATAGCATGTGTAGATTAAGGTTCGGAATCGTTTTCAGGTTGTGATGAGCTTGTCTAAAGTTTTTAAAATAGAGTTCCTTCACCATGCATCATAGAATTAAAAACAAGGACCTTAATTCTAACTACTCTATTCAGCATGTTTTAGGTTCTGAGACCCCATCTTCAAACCTCTCTTCCATACCTTGTTCTTGATCATTTTCTTGAGGGCAAGCAAAGAATAAGTTTGGGGGAGTTGATATGTGTATATTTTACACTCTTTCATCATGCATTTCTCATTCATTTTGTTCTCTTAACTCATTGTTTTGCATTGTTTTTAGTCTCTTTTCCATAATATGCATATTTAGGTAGTCTTTGCATTAGTCTTCCATGCATCTTGCATATTGGAGTTGTTACAGGTGTTTTAGGAGATGTCCAAACCATCAAAAGCAAATAGGGAGCAGGAGAGCAGTCCAGCGACCCAACCTTCCACGTCTTTGATCGACTCGAGTGAAGATTTTACTTAGGGATTCAGCTTTCGACGTCTTCATAAAAGTTGTATACAATCGAGTCATCTTTCCAATGCCGTTAATTTCAAGCCAATCTAAGGCATGTGTCAAAAGTTATCACCATTTTAATGGATGCACGTACGTTCTGAATTCCGACTCGACCTCCAAGCAAAGGAGAGCTCCCACTCGATCGGAGAGGTTAGCAGCGACTCGACCAAGACGTCTCAGGAGGGCTCCTGAGCACCCTCAAGACGCAACTCCAACAGCAGCTCCCAGACGACACTTTTCAAGCTGCCTCTCGATCGACGATTTCAAGCTGCCTCATGATCGACGATTTCAAGCTGCCACTCGATCGAAGTTCTCAAGCCGCCATTCAATCAAACATCCTAGACCCCGACTCGATCGACACTCTCATGACGCGACTCGATCGACGCTATTAAACCGACGTCCTGGTTTTNTCAGCATGTTTTAGGTTCTGAGACCCCATCTTCAAACCTCTCTTCCATACCTTGTTCTTGATCATTTTCTTGAGGGCAAGCAAAGAATAAGTTTGGGGGAGTTGATATGTGTATATTTTACACTCTTTCATCATGCATTTCTCATTCATTTTGTTCTCTTAACTCATTGTTTTGCATTGTTTTTAGTCTCTTTTCCATAATATGCATATTTAGGTAGTCTTTGCATTAGTCTTCCATGCATCTTGCATATTGGAGTTGTTACAGGTGTTTTAGGAGATGTCCAAACCATCAAAAGCAAATAGGGAGCAGGAGAGCAGTCCAGCGACCCAACCTTCCACGTCTTTGATCGACTCGAGTGAAGATTTTACTTAGGGATTCAGCTTTCGACGTCTTCATAAAAGTTGTATACAATCGAGTCATCTTTCCAATGCCGTTAATTTCAAGCCAATCTAAGGCATGTGTCAAAAGTTATCACCATTTTAATGGATGCACGTACGTTCTGAATTCCGACTCGACCTCCAAGCAAAGGAGAGCTCCCACTCGATCGGAGAGGTTAGCAGCGACTCGACCAAGACGTCTCAGGAGGGCTCCTGAGCACCCTCAAGACGCAACTCCAACAGCAGCTCCCAGACGACACTTTTCAAGCTGCCTCTCGATCGACGATTTCAAGCTGCCTCATGATCGACGATTTCAAGCTGCCACTCGATCGAAGTTCTCAAGCCGCCATTCAATCAAACATCCTAGACCCCGACTCGATCGACACTCTCATGACGCGACTCGATCGACGCTATTAAACCGACGTCCTGGTTTTGTTCTGAAGACGCGTCCGAGAAGGGTTCCTGAACCGACCTTTTATCTTGTCGTTTTATGTTTTAGGGCTTTCCATGTTTTACTATAAATACATTTTGTTAAGTCTTTGCCGGAGACATCTCGCTTTTCCTTAAGGTTTACTAGCCACCTAAAACGTTCTCTGATCTTGTAATCCAGAGAGCTTTGATTTTATTGAGTTTTTGCATTAGATTTCTTATACAAAGTTGTTCACCTCATTTTTATCTATCTCATGATGCTTGATTCAATGCTTTCCGAGTTTGTATCCTTGATGATTATTTCTGAATCCGAGTAGTGTTAGAGTTCTTGAGGATGGGATAAATTAGGAGGAGGATCTTGGTATGTAGGGTGTTTAAGTTTAGATTTGTATATTCCCTTTTGTACTAGAGTTAAAAATACTAGTTTCTCTCTAATCAATTGGAACTAGGTCTTAGACATTTCCGCACCCAAAAGGTGTTTGTTGCAATGTCTAACCAACTAGTGCCAGAGACTTGCATTCCTAGCCTAAGGGATTAGTTTTATATGGTGTTCATTGACGTGAATGAACTGGTTCGTCATGTCTGCTCGACCATGTTTCTCTAGCGAGAGCTAGGTTTGGAAGTGGTTGAGTCTGAGTAGCTTCTGCCAAGAGATTGGATTAGCTAAGTCGTGATGTTCATTGTTTAGGGATAGTTTGCTTGTGGCATGTTAAACACTCTGTAGACTAGGAGACTCCGCCAACATCAATTACTCCCATCCTTAGGACTTCTATCTTTCTGATTTATATTGCATTCCTGAAACCGTTTCTGATCTTGCTATTTAGTTCATGCTTAGAATCGTTTTTGCTTTCACTTATTCATGTTCGCTTCTTGTCATGTATTTTCGTTTCTAGTTTTGTAGTTCATTTCCGTTTTGCATTCTGATCATTCTAGCCTTTTAGGATTGTTAGACAAACACTATTTTTAAATTGGCTTGACTTGTGATACGTTGATTGCATCTTGATTGCTAGCAACCTCCCATTTGGCTTGACACCTTAAGTACTACAACTACATAGGGTTAATTAAACTTGCTAGGACATACACACAAAAATCCTAGTATCAAATGTCCTCAAGAATCTTCTCAAAATCGAGTTGGGCACACCACCAGTCAAGCCTTATGCTCGCTCCTTGACGGTTTGGTTGATCTTGAGGCTGCAGCTTGTCTCTGCACCGCCTTAAAGGCTAAGGTTTTAGGCATTAATCTTAATGTTCCTCTCTCTCTTAGCCTTCTTCTCAATGTGTGTGACAGGAAGGTCCCTTCTGGATTTGTATGTGCTTGATCTATCTATCAACCATTCTATTGGTTATATAATCTTTAATCTATGTTTTGTTGTTTTTATTTTATTAAATTTCTTTAAATTCTCCTGTTTTCATTTTTCATTCGAATAAGTGTTTCTTATACTTCTTTTGTTGTATCCATTTTCAATCAATTTTCTTATTCTGATTTTTAGTAATAATCAGCCTCTTGTTTCCGCTTATATTCTCAAAGAATCATATTCATACCACTGATGTTATTATTACGATCGAAAGAGCAAGAATCTATGCTAATCTATTCTTTAAATACGTATATCAATTAGATTAAGTGTAATTACACACACACAAAAAATGAGAGAAAGTGTAAACCTTGAATTATTTTTAATAAGAATTGTCCGTACTAAAATGATAGTAAGAAAATATAGTAATTTTGTTTTGAGATTTAAAACGTACACAATATGAAATATATTGTCATCCAAAAAAGAAAGAACTGCGAAACTATTTACATAAGTTGGTAAATGAACTCCATAGTTGGGTAAAAGAATCAGAATAATTTAGATTGATCGCTCATGGAAATGGATCTGAAACCATAATTTACGTAAACGCACAAAAACGTTCATTAATTTAAAGTATAGTAGACAGACCTATACCAATACGATATCATACCGACCAATAATGTGTGTGTTGGTACGTAAACAATTTTTTAGATTAATTTGGACAAGAATAAAACATAAACAGCAAGAGAAATTATAACTAGCAGCCCTAATACCCTTTCTCACTTAACACTATTATCAAAGCGCCATTATTACCAAAATTCTCCAACGCTTGTAAAGCTCCTGCTCGCCCGGTATCGAGGTATCTCAATCTCTGCTCTCCTTTGTTGTTTCTTTTGTTTCTTTAATTTTACTTTTCAAACTTTTTTCCCCTTTTGTTTTCCCTTTTCGCCTATCTAACAATGTGGAGTCTGGCGAACCTCATCCCCGATTGCATTTGCTCACTCTCACTGTTGACGGGATCAAAGTCCTCATGCCTCTATAATTCTCGATTTGGATTGTGTTTCGCCTCGGCATAACTCTCTCTCTCATCAACACCTGAGCCTTGCCAGGCGGAGACAAAGTCGATGTTTGGCGATGAATCCTCTAGAGCTGCGATTTTCCTCTGTTATTGGACTCCCAATTCAAGTACATGTCACCCTATAAGCTTGGCAGATCCATGTATGTTCCCACCGGAGAAGCGGAATCCTTTACCCTCTCCATTTAGCCTCCCCACGAATAAACTCCCCTGGCCATCCACAACATCCATAGGATCTCTGCTGATAAGCTCTCAACCTGAATTCGGCATGCTAGCATTCCAAATAGTCTTGCCCAACTTCCAAAATCCCAGGTCTATTCTATTTATCCCTTCGTCAGCTGGTAGACATTATATATCTAGGTGTTTAGGTTGATCTCGATGTCCAAAAACTGCATCTGAGACTCCATTCACCCAGACTGTTTTGGAGTAACAAAGCATATGTTAGATCCTTGGTTATTGCTCAATTTGTGACATTTTCTGTTGGGTCTCAAAACTGGAAGAATCATGTCATATTTAATCATACTCTATCTAGTGATTCCAGTTCTCACCCAAACCCCATCAACCGCACCATGTTTGTGCTCACAACAACCCAAAAAAGACTAAGCATGTTTCACATCTTTTATTGTATACCGATGTGGATTTCTTAATCTCTTTGGCAAAGGACGTCATAGAAAAGAGAACCCACCTGTATTGCTACGGTTTGTCATATCTATTTGACAATTTTTGGTCTTTGCTTCCATTCTTTGTGCAGATTGTGAAGTTTTACTGCTCTATATGGTCTATTGCCCTGGAATCCAATGTGTCCATCCAACGATTTTAACAAACCACTCTTAGTATCATCACCATCATCGGGGCTGCAGCCCATCGAATCCCTGGCAATGCATTGTTTTTCCTAGTGCTCCTCGCTTTGGTGAGACCCTTGGCTCTGATTCCTCTATCAACTTCACATTGTCTTATGACTTTGACTACTTTTTCATTTGTCTGAATATTTTGACGATGATCAGTCCTGCAACCGTGACCTCTCATGTCTCAAGCCGCTTTTCAGAGACTGTTTCACAGCTCTCATGATCCCATGGTCGATGTTTTCTATCTCTTTGCTTACGGCTTTTAGGAAAATTAATCTTTGTAATCTTTTGAATTTTGGAGTTTTATTTCTCTCTTTTGGACTGTTACTACTTGAATGAATGGAATCATTAGTTTGTCCAAAAAAAGAATTAAACATAAACAGTACGTACTCCCGTTATATTAGAATCAACAGATTTATTTTGGACATGCGAGGCAACGTAAGATAAATCAAAGCCATAACATTAGCATATTCAAATTGCCACCAAAGAGCTATATAATATAGGCTGATATCAATACATTGAAAGGTTAATAAAATTTGACTTATTAGGTTAAGCAGGAAAATTAGTATTACAAGTTATCGACGGCTGGTTACAATTATACTGTTACTCTTCTAGAGTAATAAATATCGACGGCTGGTTACAATTGTAGTGTTACTCTAGACTAATAAATATCGACGGCTGGTTACAATTAGGTTATAGTGTTACTCTAGACTAATAAATATCGACGGCTTGTGTGAGTAAATGGTAGTAAGGCCAAAAAATTAATTGCAAGCAAGATAAAAATATAATACGAGTTACTTTAGTTGAATTCAAAGTACCATATTTGCTGTCAAGGTTAGTTTACCAACACCATTTTGAACAATGTTGATTATGACAAAAAAAAATAAAAAATAATAAGATCGATTTTACCATTAGAAAACGTAACACATATATTATTTATGAATACCACAAACATAAGGAATATCAAGATATCTTACGTTAGAGAATATAAGATAAACTTGGGCCATACATATCGTTGATCTTCAATAATGAGTATTCATATCTTATGAATACCACAAACGTATGTGATGGTTTTTTTTATAAAATATCCAACGACGTATGGTTTTTCAATAAACTTTTTTGGTATTCTCTATATAACGATGTATTTATTGAAAAACCATACATCGTTGGATATTTAATAGAAAAATCATCACATACGTGATACGTTTGTTAACAATGAGTAGTCATTGAAAATATCAAAAAAAACAATGAGAACAAAAATTTTAAGAGTTACTCTTCTTATTTTTTATTTTTTTTTTCTATAGATAGATACAAATTTAGTGGTAGTTTGAACATTGGGTACTCCGATCGGATTCGGATTTTTTGGGTAGAGGAGTTTAGAACCCAATAGGATAAATAGAAAATATCGGTTCGGGTTCGGTTCGGATTTTACCGGGTTCGGTTCAGTTCGGGTCTAAAATTTCAGAACCTATAAATACCCGAAAAAATCGGGTATCATCCGGGTTCGGGTTTTTTGTACCCGATTACCCGAAATTTAACCCGATAACCTGAAATTTACCCGATTACCCGGAAGAAAATTTTTAAAATAATTTTTTTTTAATTTGGTTAATTTTTAAAAAAAATATAGCTTAACATTTTAATATAATTTTGGTTATTTTGAGTATTTTGATCTAGGAAGAACTAATATTTTTAAATTTTAAGTTGTAACTTTGAATAACTATGTTATAAATAAAAAAATATAACTAATATTTTATGTATATTATCTTATTTCAGGTTTGTCAGGTATCCATTCAGTTTTCGGTTCGATTCCGGTTCTTCGGGTTTAGGAGATTAGGACCCAATAAGATATTCTACCGGTTTCGGGTTCGGATTTGGATCCATATTTTCGGGTCGGTTCCGGTTCGGGTTTTCGGGTCCGGTTTTTTTTGTCCAGGCCTATTTAGTGGGTCGATATATATAGACCAGCTGCTCCTAATTGTTCACTACAACTAAAACAATAAATATATCATGTTTTGCGTATAGTGAGGCAAGTTCACGTATACCAAATCTTATCTACAGCCTAAAGGTATAGAAGCTCTATGGTAAAATGGCTACGAGCCAAAAGAGAATCTGAATAATTCTGCAAATGAGGTCATGAACTCATCATGGCGGTGATAATAACGGCATTGACAAATTGACAGCGCACGAATCAGATATTTTCTATATTATAGATCCATATTTATTTCGAAGTTCTACAAATCTACAGAAATGAAATTTTAAAAGTCAGATTTTAAATATGTAGATAAACGCAAATATAATTTCAGATATTTTATTAAAAATAAATATAAATAATTACTTATAGTCAAAATTAAACAACTTGGATCCTCCTGACGTCCTACTAAAACCCTATAAATAACCACACCTGCTCTTCATTTTTCTTCATCTCTCTCTTTCTCAGACACAATCAGTAATCCTTAGAAATGGCTTCAAAGAATTCAGCCTCCCTTGCTCTTTTCTTTGCCATCAACATCATTTTCTTCACCTTAACCGCTGCAACTGATTGTGGATGCAACCCAAATCCAAAGGTCCCAACTCCTTCAGTCCCGAGTCCTTCGGTCCCAAGTCCTAACCCTAGGCCGGTGACGCCTCCGAACACCCCTGGCTCATCTGGAAAATGTCCTATCGATGCTCTCAGACTCGGTGTATGTGCAAATGTCTTAAGCAGTCTACTTAACGTGCAATTGGGTCAGCCATCGTCTCAATCATGTTGTTCGCTCATCCAAGGTTTGGTTGACCTCGACGCTGCCATTTGTCTCTGCACTGCTCTTAGGGCTAACGTTCTTGGCATTAACCTTAACGTCCCTATATCCCTCAGCGTTCTTCTCAACGTTTGTAACAGAAAGCTTCCATCTGGTTTCCAATGTGCTTGAACAATATCAGCTATGCATACTACTCACGCAAACTGTGTTCTCTATAAAATCACTACAGTTTGAATAATTGCATGCAAGCTAGACTTTAATGTTTAATATATCTTAATTTGTTTTAAGTGAAATAATAAGCAATCGAAAGTTTTCTAGTTTTTTTGTAAACGTTTCCGTCTGTCAATGTATTTCTTTTTTTTTTCAACTAAACATTAATAAGATTAAAAGAGAACTCCAAGATTGGTGACCCAAAAAGGAGGATATAAGAATTTACAAAAGTAGATTCAGAAATTAGAGATCTTGAAGACCGAGCAAGGCAATCTGCCCTTGTGTTGAAGTCTCGTGGAATCCTGGCTAGGGTGAAGGAAGGGTATGATGATCTGAGCAACGAGAAATCCTCCAGCAGATTCGAAAAAGCTGGCCAATCGTCCGGCGTCTGCACCATCGCAACTAACTCTGCACAGTCCGTCTCAAAAGCCTGACAAACAACTCCACCCGCCAATAAAGACTCCATAGCCCAGATCAGTGCTTGTAATTCCGCGTGTAAGGGAGTAAGGCCTCTTATGTGACTCTGTGCTCCCAAAAGAAGGGGAATCTTCTCCATTGCAACACCACCAGCCCAGACCCTGAAAAGGGTCAGTACCTTTCCATGAACTATCAACCTGACAACGGGAAAAGAGTCCATGTCCTCCAATAAAGGCGGAGGAGACAAATATCTCACTGAATAAGACTTGGCCTCCTCCCACAATAACTTATCATTAGCTGCTTGATTCAGAATTTCAGTTGGCTCTATCTCGATACCCTGGAAAACTTTTTTATTCCTATCTTTCCAAATTGACCATATAATCCAGTAGAGACAAAAAGCTTTATCTGAAACCCCAGATGGGAAGACGCCCGCCAGAATATGAAGTCTAAATTCGCGTAGATCGAGGCATATGGAAAGCCTCCCGGGTCGAGCAACACTGGGGACATCTCCCAAATACATCGCGACCGAGGACACTCAAAGAGCATGTGGTTTATAGTCTCCATCGCAGAGGCACGCCGCTTACACATAGCATCACAACGGACACCACGATGCGCAAGCCGTTCTAACACGGGAAGAGTACCCGAGGCAATCTGCCAGAAAAAGTGTTGGATCTTCGGAGGTACATCTAATTTCCACGAATGAGCCCGCAAGGACATATACATTGGCCCATACTCAACTTCCGCAATTAATTCCTGGGCCAACCGATAACCTGATTTGACCGAATACTTCCCTGACTTAGTAAAGTGCCATAATAATATATCCGGTTGATAAGTTTTACTGACCGGCATACTCCGAATAAGTGGTATATCCACCGGATAAAAAAACTCCTCAAGAATAGGCAAATGCCAGTCCTTCGTACCTGGATTAATTAAATAATTAACCATCAAACTCGGGAGCAACTGTCTCCCCCGACCATTCGCTGGTCTTGGACGAATATCTGGTAACCATGGATCACGCCATACCGAAATGGAACAACCAGAGCCTATCACCCATCTCGCTCCATGTTCCACCAACTCCTTCGTTGAATAAATACTCCTCCATGCAAAGGAAGGGTTATTTGGTTTTTTTGCCATAAGAGGATGTTTGTTTCTGAAATATCGACCTTTCATCACCCGAGCCATCAAGGATATCGGATTATGAATTAACTGCCAAAACTGTTTGGCCAGCATGGCATCATTGAATTGTTCCAGAGCTCGGAAAACTAGGCCCCCTTCACATTTATCTTTACATAATCTATCCCAAGCAACCCAGTGCATACCTCGAGCCTTATCATTGGACTTCCACCAAAAGGTGGAAATAGCACTCAGAAGGTGGAAATAGCACTCGTTATTTTAGACGTCAAATCATGTGGCAGTTTATAACATGACATAAAATGGGTAGGAAGTGCCAAAACCACCGATTTAATCATAATTTCATTGCCACCGTTTGATAAATACTTTGCAGACCAACCATTTACTCGATCATCCAACCGATCCTTAATGTAGCTAAAAACCTTAGTTTCCGAACCTTGTAGGTTTTCAGGAATACCCAAATAAGAACCCTTACCGTCCTCCTTAGAAATACCAATAACTGATTTCAATTGACATTGTATATCAGAAGGAACCTTTTTGCCAAACATGATAGAGGATTTAGCCAGATTAACCTCTTGTCTTGAGCCTCTACCATAGTTGCCTATTTATATCCATTACCGTCCTACATTCAGTCGCCTCTACCTTACAAAAAACAGACTATCATCAGCGAACAACGAATGCTAAACAGTAGGACTACCGCGGGCGATGGTAATACCCGTTAATTTCTTCTCCCTTTCAGCCTTTTTAATATTTGCTATCAAGACCTCTGCCCAAAGAATAAATAAATATGGTAACAGAGGATCCCCTGACGTAATCCCCTCTGTGGTCTAATAAAACCCTGGGGCTGACCATTCAGAAGAACTTGATACGACACTGAAGAAACACACCACATGATCCACGAAATCTATTTCCTATCAAATCCTAATTGAACCAAAACTGCCTCCAAAAAATCCCACTCAACCCGATCATATGCCTTACTCATATCCGTTTTAAATGCCAAGAACTCCGAATTACACCGACGTTTAGTATTTAGCCCATGGAACATCTCCTGAGCCACAAGAATATTATCTGTAATTAAACGACCAGAAACAAAGGTTGATTGTGTTTCTGAAACCAAAAGGGGCAATAAACGCTTCAGTCGAAAACACAATATTTTAGAAATAATTTTGTAACTCACATTACATAGGCTAATCGGCCTAAACTCCGCCATCTGCTGCGGCTGATCAACTTTAGGAATGAGACAAATATTAGTCTCATTTAAAAAAGGATCAAAACTGCCAGTTCGAAAAAACTCTTTAACCAAAAACACCAAATCCCCTTTAAGAGAAGACCAGAACCTTTGAAAAGACAGAGCCGTCATTCCATCAGGGCCTAAGGTTTTCTCCGGGTGCATGGCAAACAAAGCCTTTCGAACTTCCCCTTCCGAAATGTCCCGAGTTAGAGCTGTGTTCATACTATCCGTAATAATTGGGTTAATTGCTTGAAGCATCTCTGAAATACCCCTACCATCTGATTTCTTAAAAAGATCCTCAAAGTATGTTGTAGCAATAAGCTCCATACCCGAGGGTGATTCATCCCAAACGTTATCGACATCAAATAGACCAACAATCCTATTACGCACCCCCCTTTGTTTGGTAGATGCATGACAATAGGAAGTATTTTTGTCCCCAACCCTTAACCAGAATTTCCTACTTTTTTGTTGCCAATAATTCTCCTCATCACGATATGCCTCTTTCAATTTCCTCTCAATACCCCGAATTTCCTCCTGCGAAATCGAAACATCCATCTTCGCATCATGCAGTACCGTCTTCAAGGAGGAAATGGTCGATGGGCCAGAACTGACATTATTTTTCCTCCACCAGGAAATCGAATTCCTACAATTCCTTATTTTCTCGGCAAAACCCGGAATCCGAAAACTTCTTGTCCGATTCCACCCTGACTCAACCGCACCAACTAATCCCTCCTTACCCAACCAGCGCTTATCAAACCGGAACTGCCACTGCCGTCTCCGGACCGTCGTCAAACAATTAGCTAAAATTGGGCAATGATCCGAACCAATCATCTCCAAATAATCTACTTTCAAATTTGGAAAGAACCCATGCCAATCCTCGTTACCCAAAGCCCGATCTAATCGACACCGCACCACCTAATTATTACAATGATTCCCTCTCCAAGATAATTGTTCCCCATAACAAGGAAATTCAAGCATCCCGCAATGCCGAAGCATTGAAATAAAAGGCTTAAAGGAAGATGCTGGTCGCAAGGCACCACCCTGATTCTCATGATTTCCAACTAATTCATTAAAATCTCCAATTATAAACCAGGGATCAATGCGAAATGATCCAATATCCGTAAATTTATCCCAAACTTTTTCTCGGTGTTGGAGGACCGGATCCCGATAAACAAAAGACATAAATACCAATTGTTGCCTAATAAAAGCTTGTGTATAAATAATACGATCATTATCAAAGAGAATAGAAAGATTTATTTCATCCTTAAAAAATAAAGTCAAACCACCACTGGCCGCGCGGGGTTCAACAGTAAACAATTTATTATAACCAAACTTATTTTGAAATTTTTGTAAATAAGAAGAACATTTCTTTGTCTCTGATAAAAATAAAATATCTGGTGGATGCTTTCTCCACAAAATCACCCAAGTAATTCTTTGTCAGATCAGCCCCAATACCCTGACAGTTCTAGCTTAGAACCTTCACGTTTGAGTCAGTGGTTTCGGGAGAGCCACCATCCCTTTCTTAAAAGGACGACTTCCGCCACCAGCAGAAATGCCATCTTTTGCCTTTTGATCTTGCTTTCCCACACCCGCCTGTTTAATGCCTTTACCTACAGATTTGAGAGACAAAGCTTTAGCCAAAAGTCGTTTTCCAGGTGAAGCCAAAGGTAAATTAATCTTCTTCGAATTGTGAACTCCTTTTTTATCCTGTGGATTACCCGCCGTAGGTTTAGAACTGATCTGCTTTTCCAAAGAGACTGTTTCCATAGCAGAATTCATATCAAGCATACTCAAGGAGAAAGAGTCAGAAGCATGAATACCTTGGATAGAATTACCCTCCGCATCTACACCCTACTCAGTGCCATCCTTGAGCATGAAATCCGACTCTAACCTTGAATCAGGATTAGTGTCGTCCCCAAACTCCCCATCCTCCAGCAAATCATCAGTGCTCTCATTAAAACCCTGATCCTGAAGTTCCTCATCCCCCCCCCACCTGAACCATTCTCAACGGGTATCTCCACAGGATTGTCCTCGACCATCGCAGAGGAATCACCATCATGAACAGGGCGTTGATTTCCTTTCTCACTAGAAGCCTGCTTGACCTTATACAATGGTTTTGGCCACACCGGTCGAATACCCTTCCTCTGTTGGGGTACACCAGAGAAGTGATCCACCATGTCACCTCTAATCACCTGCGAACCAAAGGGATCGAAGCCCAAGTTAGATCCTGACCGACTGCTGTGATATCGCGTCTTTTGTCCCCAAGCATGGCCTTGATTCCTCACTTGCAGAGGAAATCCGGAAGAACTATATTCACCACCCTGAAACTAAGGTTGTCTCCTCTCGTTGGCCTACTCAGGTTGAAAATCCAAAGCACGCTTCACATGTTTCCTTGGTTTCTCCCACCCACCATCATGTTGAGCAGAACCTTATTTAACCACACCCTGCTATCGCTGAACACTCCTCTTATCCGCAAGGTCGACCATCCCTCAACTAGCTTGAGCATTTTTCAGCACAGGACAGACCAACACATCATGTGTTAAACGGAAACAGTGCTTACAGTAACCATAAAGCTTCTCATAGTCGATAGATACCACCACCTCATCACATGTATCAAAAGGGACCACCAAGTGGAACGCAAAGGATTGAAACCGTTCATAGTAACACAAATGCTACCCGTATCCTCATCTAACTCCTTAATTCTACCAACCTTCTTCCCTATAGCTTCTAACGTCGCTAACTCCCACAGATGCATAGGGATTCCACCCACCTTCACCCAGAAACTGATAGCCGAAGGATAAGAGTCAGAAACGATAGGTTCCCAACATACCAATGAGATCATCCATCCATCAAAATGATAAGGACCATTGAGCAAGACTTCCTGAAGATCCGCTTCTTCCTCGAAGTTGAACTGGAAGGTATCCTGCCCTAAATCTGCTCCCAAAACTTTAGCCTCCAACTTCCAAATCTTAGGCAGATTAGCAATCAAAGACTCCATCCTCTGAACTGCTGGATTCATTAACCTTCCAGTCAGGGTAAGGGAAAATTGTTTAATACGCTGAGCCAAGAAAGAACTTGAAATCTTGACAACCTCAGTACGGACCATAGCCGCCTTGCCTTTGTTAAGTGCCAATTGAGCCATGATGAATCTCAAATATGTTGACGAAGATGAACGCTGAAACTCAAACGAGAAAGCTCCGGCAATGGTACACCAGCAAACCCACCAGTAATTAAGAACGAATGGAGTAATACCGTAAGACAAACATCCTCGCAAACTACTTAATATACGATCACAAACCAAGATCACCAATCGGAGAGAAATCAGAAACCATATCTTCGTAGCTTCCAAAAAATCCTGTAAATGTAAAAAAACCAAATATTCTCTTCCCCATCAACCACCCTAGACAAAGAAAGAGGATCCCATTACCCAATGACTGGAAAATCGTATCACCACTAGCCAAAATCGTATCCTCAATAGCAAAGATCACATAAACACTCAGGATCAACTCGAGATACGTATCAATCCAAAAATCCACAAAAGGAAATTCCAAAATCAACCGACCTGGGACGCGAATCCAACCAGATATACCTGATAATCGAATCATTACACAGCCATCAGCATGGATCCATGTATCCTTCCCCATTAAAACTCTCTGAGTCCGTATTCGCAAAACCCAAAAACCCGCAGATCCCCCACATGAAGCCGGATCTGAAAATAACTGACCACATCTCTCGAGATACCGAAATCGAACAGCCGTCCAATTTCGTATTCTACAACCATCGAGAACAATCGAGAGACCTTCCCTCAATCCTCTCTCCTCTCCGCCGGAATTGACCATCTCAGATCGAAAACATAAAAATCGCAGTCGCCATCGCCATCCCTCTTATTTCTTTTTCTTCTTTTATTTATAATTAAAGAAGTTTTGTAACCCACATCTTTTTCTCGAATTCTTGCATGTGGATTATTTATAACTTTGACATGCAAACGAATGGAGGGGTTAAGCTCAATGATACATAAATTAAAATTACGCATGTAGTCCCTCCAGAGAATTTAAGTACCGCAAAGTTACTAAAAATACCAATATAATAGTTGCAAAGAAACCAAAAATAATTTTTGAAAAAAAAAAAAAAAAAGATACCAATAATAGAAACACAATCTGCATAATATAAGGTTTGTAATAACTGATTGTGATAATCAAATACCGTAAATATTGTCGTAATTAATATCATGATTATATATTCAAAAATACTTGTAAATGAAANAAGATACCAATAATAGTAACACAATCTGCATAATATAAGGTTTGTAATAACTGATTGTGATAATCAAATACCGTAAATATTGTCGTAATTAATATCATGATTATATATTCAAAAATACTTGTAAATGAAAAAGCTCAATAGTTAATTGGTAATGTTAAAAGAAAAATGTTACACAAATATAATCAACAATTCCTATCTTAATGATATTTTAAGTTTTACTAATTACGGCATTAAAATAAAATCTTATCAAATTGAGAGATTGAGATGAGGGAATTGCTGGGTTGAAATCCTCAATGTCACCAAAATCTCATTTGGTGGGTTCAAACTCGTTCACTGAATGACCAAAATATCAAACTAATAAAAAGACGCTTGAAACGGTATTAGGGTTTATGATAATAATTGAGTAACATAAATTTATTAAAAGCTTTATATGCTCACTATTATATTTAACTATTTAAGTAGGGTTTAGTGAATATTTAAATTTTGATATTATACGTAAATCATATTTTTTCATTTGAAAAATAATCTATGTCAAGTACAACAAAAATGATAAATAAATATTCATCGAATCTTCTTGTCATGATAAATTAATAATACTATAAATTTTATTAGTAAATATATATAGAATACCATACTAGTGTCTGATTTTTTGTTTTTAAAACAGTTTGGTTTTTTTTGCTAAAACTTTGGTCTTTAAAATTGATTGATAGAAAATATTTGTGTTGTGTTTTCAAATTATTATGTTGTAGTATTGTCTATATATAATACCATCATCAAAGTAACCAAAATTTCGTAATTGTGCAACATTTTCATTTTTATAGTATATAAATTTTTTAAATGTGATGGTTGAGGTCACTAATTATAAATTAAATTTATGTATATCATTTGCATAAGTGAATTTATTAATAATTTTTGTATTTTATCGTCAAAAAATTTCTTCTATTAAATATTAAAATTTTATTTTGTAAGTAAAAAATTTATAGCATCCAAAATATTAATTTTAGTTAGAAATTTTTTTATCTAAAATTATATTCTCTTGTAGTTCTGATGTAAAATCTCAAATGATAAAGCAACTAGACAAACCTATCTAAACTTCTAAATAAATTAATATCCTGAAATGATAGAAATGATAATTAATTATCTTATTAAATTTTGTTAAAAATTATATTGGTCCAACTGAAGACCAAAATGTTCAATTATATTTTAGTGTTTATTAATCTATGGAATATTAATTATACAAATTTTATTCTTTATACCAAACTAAAAGACTGCTATGCAAACATATTTTGAAGACTTTACGTACTGACAACCTTGTTGGAAATACTAACAAAAATGTATTAAATAGCTGCCAAATCAAATTCTTCACTGTGTTAACATTTTTTGCTCTTTGTTTCTTGTGAAGAAGTCTGAAATAATCTTTGACAAAAAACATAAGAAGGTTCAAATAATCTATTTTTTAATTGTCGGTTTTAACTATTTTGTGGTCATAGGATCATTGAAAATATGATATCTCCTTGAGGACAAATGTTTAAATTGACTTTAAGTAAGGTAAACCAGTCTTTATCTTTTGTGGAAAGATCAATGGTTTTTTTGTTAATTGTTGCTCTACTTGTCTAAAATATGAGTACGTTCACATCGTAAATCTTATCTTTGACAATCTGTCCATAATTTATATTTATTTGTCCATTCAAATCTAAGTTTAGTTGCAATCTATGCCGTTTTAAATTGTAAAACACCATGAATTACATGGCTTCAGCTCTATTACTGCAGTGATTAAAGATGAGTTTTGAGTAAACACAACTCATAAGTTTGGCAAGAGGATTAGAAGGGTTTCTCTAAGCTTCTTCATGGATCAGAAATACTTTCTAAGTTTCATTTTCGTTTCTGTTTGTCATATTTTCGTATTTTCTGCGTTGTTATTGTCCTTATTTGTTAACATTCAAACAATGAAATTGTGTAGTTGGGATTAATCCAGTCGTCGATTGGGTTGACTTTATTTGGAACCACAATTAGATACGAAACTTCCAAATATAGAAGCCAAAGAAATTTTACGTTTACGTAAACAGCACTGTACAAAATTGTAAAGGTCTAGTCAACGTACGTAACACATGCAAGACGATCCATATTAACGGGGACTAAACAAAAGTGACGATTTTTAATATCAGCGAGATATACTAAACTTTCGGATGTCCATATCTCGCCGACTACAAAACACGTCTTTGAGTTGAGCTCGAAAGAAAACACGTCTTTGAGTTCAAAATTGAAGATAGTTGCATCTTAATTAAATAAGGATTATCCAAAATTTAAGTATTTTGGTTTTGATAAAATGATGATATATATATATATAATATATATATATATATATATATATAATATATATATATATATAATTAAAGGGATATCGGTTTATACCGATTTGACATTGTGCCTCGCTATGGAGCTTAGAGACAGAATACTAGTAAAAATTGGTCATATAGTTATGAAAACTTCTGTAGGTATTACGAGTTTTTCGTAGCAAAAAAATATTTGTTACAGTTTTGCGACAAAATAAATTAATAACTATTTGGTCGTAGCAAATTTTTCTATCATCACAAATTGTAGCAAATTGCTACAATTTAGATACTAGTTAATATGTCGCAAATAGCTACTATTTGTGACCTAATTACTGTAGCTATTAGTAACACAAAGCTTCTGAAAAATGTGTAACAATTAGCTTCAAAAATGCACAAAATGCTTGTCATTAAATTGTGACAGTTAGCTACACAGTTAAATACTAATTAATACCACATTTGTTTATTTAGTAATTTCTATTTCTATTTAATTTTAAATTTATTAGATTGTTGGATAAATTGAAATATTAAAAGTATTATGTTTTATTATTTTGTTTGAAATCATAATACAAAAAGATATATTACATAGTAAATATACAAAATAAAAGAAATAAATAAAAATTACACAAATGTATCTCCAGCTAAAAAAAAAACGGATTAAGAGGAGCTATTCTGGGATGTCCCTAATGTCTTTGTTATTCGGGTATACAATCTGAAGAGTCTGTTAAGAAAAAAACCAGAGTTACAAATTTGCTAATGAGCAATCACAACTTTCATCAGGAAGAGCAGAGACAGTAGTACCTTCACTACGATAATGGCTATAACGCCGCATACAATGAGAAACAGGAACGCCATTATGCATTTATCGGTAGCCACCTAAAAAAATTGACATTAGGATACAGGTTTTGTGGTCAAGCAAAAGAGGAGATGTCCATATGAGGTTTACACACCTGTCTCCCTATCTCTTTCACCAGCTGGGATGCCTTCTTGATAGAGAATTGCATGGTGTCCAAGCGGTTAACTATGCGTCCCATTTGATACGTCTGCAAAATACAGGTTGTTTCAGACTCTACCCATAAGATTATGGAAGCAAAGAAGAAATGCTTTGCATTACCTGTCCCTTTAAATTAGCTGCGGTTTGAGTTCCAACTTCGAGTGTTTGTTCCACAACATGAAAGGAAAGGAACAAGAATTTTAACATAGATATAGTAAGTTACTAAGTTAGTAACAAAGACTACGGGAACATTCTTCCTTCTGTAACTTACCTGTTTTGAGCGCTCAATGGCCTGATCAGTCTCATCCATTCTTTTCGTTACAACATCAATAAGCTCCTGGTTTGACATAGCTATACATAATAAAATGACATAAGCTCGCATTTCCCAGTATTCACAGTCCCAAAATAATATATTCGCGCCATATCCAAACAGATCTTTCTTAATGCGAGAACCTATGTTCAGATCTCAGAATAATACATTTCTAGCAAACTGGGAATAATCTCGGCCAACCTATAACATTTCTATTACTATATCAACATCTGCCAGAATTTTACAGACAGACATTATAAATGATGTCAGACAATTAACCAGAGAGCATAAGTTACCCATCCAACATAATTCAAGTACATCTAGTATCAAGGAATCTAAGCTTTCAAGCATGACAATCTCTTTATGTTCTAAGCAAACTCATAATTTGGTAGCAACTGAATAAACAAGCATGAATAAGGACTCACATGAAGCCACTTGAACATTTTCCTCAGCTGTAGGTTCGCCACTAACTCCAGCTCCCATATCAAAAAGTTCAACTTTCTTGTTGCCAAGGGTACTCATATACCTGATATTCAAGACCAAGACCCCAAGTCAACATATATAAACACATAAAAGCCAAACTAAATCTTATAGAGATAACGCTGAACGGATCGATATGAAATCAAAGCCCAAAATGAACAGGTATGAGTTTCAAATAACGCTTCTTAAAGAGGATTGATAGAGATACTAACCTTTTTTTTTAGTGCAACGTAAGAATTGAGCTCCTTGATCTGTAACATTATCCACAAGGAGAAAGTTAAACGCAGGTGGTAAAAAAATACATACAGACAAAATGGAAGCATATACAAAGTGCAGTGGGGAGCGAAAGAAACTCAATATCTGCCTTAATATATTCATTTTGTTACAGAATACACCTAAAGATTGACCAAACTGATTACGACTGATGCTGCAAAATGGAACTTTAAGAACAAAAACTTCATCATTAAAGATGGAGATTAAGAGGCGGAGTTGAGGAATTACCATGGCTGCTTCTGGGTTTCTATAGAAACGGATTTGTGTGTAGTAGAGACAGCCAGATCTGGAATTAAGGTGACAAGAAATGGTGGAAGATGTGGAAGCAGAACAGGTTTCGGTTGAATCGAGTGGGTTTGGTGGTAGCTGCGGCGGAGGAAGACGACGAGAAGAGAAGAGAGAGGAGATCTGAAGAGAAGACGATGAGAAGAGGAGATTGCGAGTCTCTCTCTCATCTTCTTCCTCAGGTCAGGACCACGGAGATCTCATCTCCCACTCTCTCGAAACAGATTGTCCTAATTTTAATTTGGGGAAAAACAAAAAAAATTTAGATCGCTGATGCTTAAGGAAAGAAAAATGTTTTAAGCGTGAGTAAAATGTTACACTTTGCTACATTTACTGTTGTGTGTCATAGTGTTACAAAAAAAATTTGTCATTAAATATGTAGCATTTTTCTACAAATTATATATGTTACTATTTGTCTCTATGTAGCTACACTAAGTAACTAATTAGTTACAATAACTATTAACTTAAAAATTTGTCACTAATTTGTAACAATTTATAGATATTATTTGTTATTAATTGTTTTGTAGCAAAAAAAAATATAACTATATGATACAAATTTACTAGTGGAAGGAGAGCTCAAAAAAATATATAACAAGAAGAAATAAGTTATGATCTGTGGAAATTGTTAAACCAAAACGTGAGATAGGATACTTGTGAAATGTTTGAAGGCGAGTTTTTTCCGTCTAGAGCTGTGATCTTTCTTCGAAGCTGCAAGTGGATCTCTCTTTTAATTTGATTTTCTGAGCGGGTGGAAGAGCCATGAAGCCGCCCATTGGGTTCTCTCCAAATGTTGTATATGAGAGCTTGAAAACACTAGCTTACTTATTGAATTAAGTCTTCTATTTGTGGTAGGATTCTTTATCCAATGTAGCAAACTAGCAAAATTGGAAGCTAGTCTGTCCGGAGGATCTCGGAGTAGTTTCATTGGATGAATAATTGGTCCTTGGATTCGTTTCCAAAGAGGCAAAGGAGGCATGTAGCGGGGACTTATAAATTCCATCTCAATAATCTATCCCTCGTTGTTAATCTGTCGAGGACTGTAAGCTAGGTCATAAAGGCCATTCTTGTAATGCACTCTTTGAACCAGACTTACTTGTGCCAAAGAATGGACCTGGCGGATAAAGATGTTTCCAGAGCCTCATTGATGAGAAGCATGTAAAAATATCCTTTCCATGGGGGTCAGTAGGCGGAGGCTGATTATGAACGCAGGTTCTGAGGAGTTGCACTAATTGATTCCTCCCTCTTGGTATAGCCCAGGTATCACCAATGACAGCTTGTCTGACTGAGGACAACAAGCTAATACATGTTATGCAAGGACCGGTATCATCGATAACAACAATTAAATGCCCTAGATCTGTCCAGTTGTCATGCCATAATAGAGTGTTGTTACCAGATATAACAGTGGGGTGTACAAAAGGTCTAGCCAGTTGCCTCAATTTTGCTAGCCGTCTCTATATCTAACTCCCAGTTGATCTAAAGTCAGCTTCCCAAAATTTCTGCCACTTATTAAGTGTTTTTTTCACCCAGGATACCTAGAGAGAACCAGTTTGCGAGAAGAGCATCCAGATGATTTTCAATCCGAAGATCTGATTCCAATTAGCTAGTCTTCTCAATCCCAATCCCCCTGCTGATTTAGGAGAACAAACAACCTCCCAGGAAATTTTTGCACCTCTAGCATTTGATGCAACACCATTCCACAAAAATGCATTGCACAATTGCTCAAGAGTTTCCAAGCAATTATTTGGAAGCAAGAAGATTGATGCCCATAAGTTGATGGTATTATTGATCACTGAATGGAGGAGTTGAAGTCTTCCTGCGAATGACAAGTGACGATTTGTCCATGAAGAGATTCTTCCTTTCATCTTGTCAATATAATCGGTTAATGTGAGCTTGTTAGGTATTAAAGGAACTCCTAAGCATCTCACAGGCAGAGATCCATGTGTGAGGTTGTGTCTTACTGCCAGTTGACCTATAAGTCTCTGTTATTTTTTTCTAAAAAAAGACAAGTTTTCGCAAGATTTATCCCCAGACCAGAAGCAAGCTTGAATTGAGATAGAACGTCCATAATTGCAACAAGCAAACTTTCTTCACCATCAAAGAATACAAGTAGATCATCTGTGAAGTTCAGATGCGTGATTAAAGGATCGACACACTTGGGATGAGTTTGGAATCTGTTCAGGTTGGCTGCTTTATCTAGTTGTTTGGATAAAGTATCTATTACCAAAGTAAAAAGTGGAGCAGAAATAGAGTCACCTTGTCGCAAACCTTTGTGTCCTGGGAAGTAACCATTCAGTTCTCCATTTTAAGATATTTAGTAGGATGGTGTGGTGAAGCAGGTAGTCAGCCAAGTTATGAAGACAAGAGGGAGATCAAAAGCTTCCAAAATGTTGGTTAGAATTTTCTAATTGACATTGTCAAAAGCTTCAGAGATATTGATTTGCAGGCAACCTCTCGTGATTGGGCCATCAATGTTAAAATCCGTTACTAGCTCGGAAGCTAGTAGGACGTTCTTGCAGAGGAGCCTGACTTGCACGAATGCGACTTGGTTTCTTTGCACAACGATGGCAGTGATCAGCTTGAGTCTCTTCGCAAGGATTCTGGAAATGACTTTTTAAATTGTGTTGCAACAGGATATGGGTCTGAATTCAGCAAGCTTCTCAGCCGTGATGGTCTTTGCAAGTAGCGCTAGAATAGTTGCATTGACCTGATTCAGTAGCATGCCCGTTTTGAAGAATTTCGAAACAACTTCCAGAAAGGCTGAACCAACTGTTCCCTATGAATTAATGAAGAATATTGTAAAACCGTCGGGTCTTGGTGTTTTGCTTCTTGGTAGGGAGAATAGAGTATTAGTAATTTCTTCTAGCGTAGGGATTGCAGCAAGAAGAGTATACATCTCAAAAGAGCATCTGAATAAATTGAGCAATTTGATCTATCAATTGATAGTGGCTGCACCGAGTCCTTTGTAACCAGATGTTGCTTGTAATAGTCAACCACCATATCCTTGAGCATGTTTTTGTCGGTAACTCTTTCTCCATCCTGATTCAGTAAGGAGCAAATTAAGTTCCTTACTTGATGCGCTATGATAGAGTTGTGGAAGAACTTTATGTTGGCATCTCCTTCTGCGCACCAACGAACTTTTGACTTCTCTCGGAGGAATGACTCTTCTGTAAAGGATAAGACATTCCATTTCCTTCTAGCTACCTTTTCTTCCTCGATCAAAGTGAAAGGTGGATGAGTAAGTATTTGATTCTGGAGTAAAGTGAGAGAATCACGAGCTTCCGCTATTCTAGCTTGTATATTGTTGTAGTTGTTCCCGTTAAGAACCTCTACAACCAAGCTTGACTGCTTTGAGTTTCTGACAAAGATTATACATCGCTGAGCCTTGGATACCAGGGATATTCCAAGCTGGATCAATTAAACTTGGGTAGTCAGGATGCTTTGTAAAGAAAGAGTAGAATTTGAATGGCACCTTCCTTCTCTCTATAGAGTTCATTGTTGATACTAGGATTGGTGAGTGATCCAATATGCCTGGAACATCGAATAGTGCATTAGACTGCAGGTAAGTTGTCAACTAAGCCTCATTGGTGAGCGCTCTGTCAAGTTTCCGTGTAATAGGATTCGAAGGCTGACTATTGTATCAGGTATTCGGTGATCCTCTACTGGTCAGTTCTGATAGTTCACAATGATCTACGCAGGACTGAAACTCTGCCATACCTTGAAGTGGAAGAGGATAAGGATAAAGAGAATAGTGTTTGGCAGCCCGTAGTATCTGCTTAAAGTCTCCAAGTAGCAACCATGGCCGACTTCTCAAGAGGCTGTTTCGGTGCATTTCCTCTAGAGTACTCCAGAGTTCCCTCCGAGCTATCTTGCTGTTTCGGGCATAAACAAAGGAGATTGTGAAGGATTGGTTGGACGAAAGATCAAAAAACTCCACAAGTAAGAACCTGATCCGTTTTTTGATATATAAAGACCTTTATTGTTGGATCCCATATCAACAAGATTCTTCCATTTTGAGCTTGAGAAGAGTAGTTGTAATCATACTTCCATCCCGAGAAGTTAGTAGCTAAGATAGATGATGCATTCTCTTGTTGGACATGAGTTTCCAAAATGGCTCCTAAAGATGGTCTGTTTGACCTAACCCAACTCTTAAGCTGAAGTTGTCTTTGAGTTTTTTCCAACCTCCAAATATTATAACAAAAAACTTTCATCATCATGGAAAAAGTACAAAAGGTTTTGAAAGACTAGCTTTCAAGCTTGATGATGGGAACATCCCTGTTTGAGGGAGCGTCTACTGGTGGAATGCTTACTAAGTTGAGCCTTTGATATCTGAGTATTTGTTGATTTCTTACCCCTTTCCTGCCTTTGGGCCTTCAGGTTTAGGTTTCTGAGTAGCATGAGTTTTAGGTGATATTTGTCTACGCCGAATAAAGGTTTGTCCTATATGAATTGCTTCTTCTTTCTATGCGAACTGAGAAGCCGTTAATGAGGAATCAGAAGATTGGCCCGATATAACTGATTCCTTGAGCTTTGAGGTCTTACCGACAACCTGTCAATCATTGGGTGAGTCATTTGCTAGGGAATCAAAGTAACGATGTGTGGAGACTGGTGGCACGATTGTTGGAGTTACTACTTCCTTAGTTGGAGGTAGCGGCGATTCTGGACGATTTTTATTAACAATCTTTGGTTGTCCCGTGACTTGTCAGGTTTGTGATGTAATTGATTTTCCAGTTGGTGAGCTGGGATTGATTGGTTGCTTTATAGCTTCCGAGGCTGCCTTTGTCTTTGAAGCTGCTGGTCTGGATATATCTGGCGCAGAAGGGCATCTATGATAGAGGTGACCAAACTCGTTGCAGATATCGCATTTTGGGGGAAGACGAGGATACTCCACTCAAATCCTCACTTCATTACCTGCGTCGTCATCGACCAAGACAGACTGGGGCAGAGTTTTTTGAGGAGAACCTCAACCTTAACACTTGTGTCTGATGATAAAGGCGATAGTTGATGCTTCTATGTGTGTAATGACTCTCCTATTACAGAAGCAATTGTACTAAGTCCTGGTAGAGAGTATAACTGGAGAGGAACATCTTTTAGGATTACCCGGATTCTAAGAGAGATTAGCTTCAGTAGAGTTAGAGCTGCTGTTGAAGACCAAGCGGTAACAGTGAAAAAACAATTGCTCGCTTGCCAATTGTGCGTTTTGGGGGAGGGTGTCGATCGACACCAAGGTGGGTGTCGGTCAACACCACTAATTTCTGGTTCGACCAGATTGAGTTTTTGATCGTTTTGGTCCGGTTTGGTTTAAGGAAAACCATTGAACCGAGATTTAAAAGGGGGAAAATGACCTAGGGTCGTGTTTTTGTTGTCTTACGCCGTTGAGAGTGAGAAAAAGAGGAGAAATCAGTTCCTAAAGGTTCTTGAGAGAGTTTGTGAGATTTCAAGGTGTTTTTGGTGAGATCTTGCTGTGGGAGTGAGGATTTAGGGCCAGGGTGTGTTAGAAGGTTGTTGGGAGTGTAGGATTCGTTGCTGTTGGTCCAAATCTTCCTACAAAGAGGTGAGTGCATGACCATGGCTAATCTAAGCCTTTGATTTCCTTGTTCTTGCTTGTGTGTTGTTGTTTTGTGTGTATTTTTGTTGGGGATTGGTTGCTACAGGTTTCTAAGGATGTTTCCGGCTTGGGTTTTGAGTATTGGGCAATTTGGAGGAGTTTGGGAGCGAGATTCGACTCTCGCCTTCGAGCGGATCGCGATTGCATAGGGAGTGTCGGTCGACACCAGCAAATTGGGCATCGATCGACACTGTGGGGTAGTGTCGGTCGACACCAAGTCCAGTGTCGGTCGACACTCGGCTGGTGTCGGTCGACACCTCCCTTCCAGCGAGACATGTTTGATTTCCTGGTTTGTACTTCTTGTTTGTTGATTGTTTGGAACATTGATATCATTGTTGCTTGTGTGTATAGCCCAGTAGATGGGAGGATTGCCTCACTGAGTGTTTATCATGTACTCATGCATCTCAATATGTGTTTGTGGTGCAGGTAAAAGCAAAGTGTGATCGTGGAATCAAGGCGATGAAGAGGAGGATGTTCTAGGACTCGATTGTATGTTGTCTGGCATTGCTGGGTTGCCAGAGTTAGTTTTTTAGGAACAATGTTAGGTTGTCGGTTTCATGTTTCCTGATGTTTGATTATTGGATTGTTGTTATGGATATTTATTGGTTATATTATTATTGGATATTTATTGATATTGCTATTTCCGTTGTTGTTTGTGGTTGTGGATAGGTGGCTAGTGTGTATGGGACCACTAGTTATAGTTATATTATATTTATATTTATTATTTGTTAATTAAAAAAAAACCGGGTCGGGTCGTTTCAATTACTGGAGGAGAAAACAGAACTTCAGATGTGTCTGTCTCTAGGATGAAATTCTCGGGTTCATTGAGCAGAGGATGATTCCGCGTCTCCATCAACGGAGAGGTAGCTGGGAATTGAGTCGAGATTCCCAAAACTGGATCTACAGCGGAGTTTTTTACAGTCAATGGTACTGTCAGATCGGGAGGATCTATTGTGGGGGCCTCTGAGGGAGGGTCCGACATTGCGAGAAAGGAAGAGGGTGAAGAAAAAAGAGATTCTCAACAGTGGTGTGAGGCCAATCTATCGGCTAGGAGCAATCTGAGAAATCGCCCTTTTTTGCCACTTACTCGGCTATATTGTTTTGTAGTCTAGCTTTTAGTTGCGTTTTTAGTAACGATGTGTGGAGATTGGTGATACTAATATATATATATATATATATATAACTGATATATATATACTAATGATAATGTCTTAAGCATACGAAATGCATATATATTAACATCAACTGTTTTTCACAAAACTCATTAATTTTGGTAATATATTCGTTTACTTAAAAGAGGAGAAAAACTAGATTGACCCAAATTAAAAGATTAATTACTAAAGTAACTTATAAAATGTGAGAGTTAGATGAGTTATTTTTTTGCCTAAAATACTTTTTTTTGCTTTGTTAGGAAAAAAATAAAGTCAAATTTACCATTACAGAATTTTTTTAAGAAAATCAAAATATTTTCAAAAGTCTGTCGGACTAGTTGTGACATATTTATTTGTGTATAACAGATTTGTTTTTGTACAACTGATTTATTTTTGTATGACAAATGTTTTATGACAGATTTATTTTGGACGACAGATTTTTTAACTACAGTTATGACAAATTCATAATTGATGACAGATTTATTTTTTACGACAGACTTATTTATAAATATACCACAGACTTTCACAATATATGACAGATTTGATATAATTTCTGGCAGATTTATTTTTCACAGTTATTTCAGAATTGTTTTCTTGATTAAAAATTTGTCGTAACATGACAGATTTTTTTACAGAGAAATGATTACTAGGTTGACCTCTAGTGGTAACAGATTTTTTTTAAGTTAAAACAGATTTTTTAGTTTAACCAAAAATTTGTTGTTTGATAACAGATTTATAACGTTTTTTTAAAATTGCTAAAATGACCTATGTGAACACCATATGTTATGGCAGATTTGTTTACGTTATGACAATTTTTTTTGTTTGTTTCCAAAAATCTAGTGTTTGATAACAGATTTATTAGATATAAAATGTAAATATAGTGACAACAGATTTGTTTAAATTATATTTTTTCAGCCACATTTTTATTACTATATTTTTTATAAATCATATTATGAATCACATTTTTAAACTCATATATTTAAAGCATATTTTAAACATTTTAATTTTCCTAAATCATATTAAAAAGTTAGCATCATATTTTAAATCATATTTTTATATATTATATTATATTTTCATAAATCTTATTTTAATATTTTTTATATACATTATTTTTTATACGATATATTTTTTATACATTAAATTTCATATATTATATTTTTTGTAAACTTATTTAAAATATATAATCTTAAACTTCATATTTTAAAATCATAACTTTATACATAATATTTTTATTAACAATTTTTTGAATATTATTTTTATACAGTATATTTTAAATCATATTTTATTTTTATAAATTATATTAAAAATAAACATCATATTTTTTTAATCATTTTTTATTAATCATATTTGAAAATGAAAATATTACTATAATTATATTTTTTGGTTTATTGTTTTTTCAAAAAAATAATAAAAAAAAAATTCTGTGTTTTTAGTCTTTTTACTTTAAAATTATGTCATTGTAGTTATTGGATAGGATACAGTGTTAATTTAGCAATTAATTGCCAAATTAAGATTAAACTAGTATATCAATACAATAATTCACCAACTGCTGATACGTCAGCTTTTGTATGGAAGCAGATGACACATTAGTAAAAATAGTGAACCAATCGAATTATAACTATTAATACAGATTATTTTGCTTACCTATCAAATAACATTCTAAAAGTCTAAAATTTCTCAAAAAGGTCCCAAAATCTCAACAACCCGGAATCTGATTTCTCAATTCTCGCTTCACCGTGTCTCAAGAACTCGCCACCACTCTGTAGTAATACGATGTGTGAATCAACAATTTTGGTGTTCTTGATACAATTTGCAATCCGTTCTTGCTCAAGTTTCGTTTGAAATTTCAGAACCATGTAAAACTATATTAGTATGATATAGATATCGGGAAGAGTATATTCCTTATATTTATGAGTTTCGATTTCGTCTAGAAGTGATGAATCTGTCTAATTAGGTTAAGTTGTGATATTTTATGGTTTTTTTTTTTTTTTCAGCTGTTAGGTGAAGATGGATCATCAAATTGAATATGGTGTTGAAGTGACTGGGTTATCTCCATCTGTTTCTGAGAAAGATCTTATTGATTTCTTTTCTTTCTCTGGTACAATCGAATATGTTGATATTGTCAGGTAAACAAACTTTACTTCCAGACAAAATTGGTATTTTGTGCATATTCTGGATTTACAAGATTAAATCTGCTATGTTGTTACCGAGACTAGGTCGGGTGAGCAAACTTGCACTGCTTATGTGATGTTCATGGATTCTTATTCTCAAGAAACTGCTGTTTTACTCAGTATAAATTGTTTCGATTTTATTCACTTTTTTCTCTCTTTTACACATTTCTCAGTTTTGATCTTTCTGTGTTTTATTAGATAGTAGAATCTTACACTCACTGGTTTCATGTTTGGTCTCATTTCTAAAGCTCATTCGTTCTTCAATCAGGTAGCCTTATGCTCATCGAGGCGAGTTCAACGCTGGAGAAGCAGTGATTAAAGCTCAAGAAGTGGTGATGGACTTACTGAGATGAGGTTTTGTGTTGTCGATTCTGGATCTTCATCGTTTAGACTGTGATTTGTTTCCTTTTTGTTTCAGTGCGAATGAGAAGAGTGGATTCATCAACCTCGTGTCACGTTACCTCAGGTTTGTTCTTCAATTGAAGGATTGTAAGCTCATTGGGCTCTCTGCAGGTGTGGTCCTTGCAAAGTGACTGCTCCCAAATACAAAGAGCTATATGAGATGTACAAGGATATGGTGTTTCTTAAGCTTGACTACAACCAAGACAACAAGGTTTGTTCTTCCTTTTGCTATTAATGTGTCTTTATTCTTATGTTAACACATAAATATTGAGAGCAAAAAATTGTGCTTTTTGCAGCCATTGGCAAAGGAGCTAGGAATTGGAGTGGTTCAGATCTTGAAGGACAACAAAGTACCGATCATCAACAGTTTGACCTTGTAAGCTCTCGACAGATTGTGCCTGATTTGATGCGTATGACTCATATGAAGCAGAGGAAGTGTTTGCGTATTCTTCTCCGATTTGATACCATATCTACTTTCACATGCTGAACTTGATCGAAAGGCTGCTCACAGTTGACCTGTGAGAATGGAACTCCTCACTGTTGGAATTCGGAGGGAAGGTAATACTGCTTTGTGTCCATTATTTCCCTGGAAATACCACTATTCTGTAAAGTAGAACAGTTCTCCGAAAACCCATGCAAATAATTAAGATGATCAATCTGCTTTTTCTCAAAATTTGCCTTTAAAACAAAAAATGGAACGTATGAAATTAAAGGAACTACAGGCGAGCTTTTCCCTGAGATGACCTTCTCCCCTTTGTTGATTTCGACCTCCTTTCTTACTTTTCCGATGTGTTCGGTTCCTTTCCTCAATCTGAGGCCTCCTGCAGCCCCGCCACCGGAGCCTCCGTCTCCGCCAACCCCACCAGAACCACCGGATCCACCAGACCCTCCTTCTCACGTTTGCTTGCTCTCCGACAAATCTCTCTCTCAGACGTCGTCGCTAGCCTCCTTTTCGTCTAAACCTTTCCCCTGTTTGCTCTGGCAACTCTCCACACCATCGCTCTTCCTCTCCACACCGTCGCTCTTCCTCTCGTCATCGCCGCTTCTCCTCTCTGCACCGCTACTTCCTCAGATTTTTGTTCTGAAACCTTTGGTAGTGCTTGTGTCTTATCCTCATCTCCCATCCTTTGTGTCAACGGCCAGTGGCTCTCTTGGCGTTGCCTTACGATGGCTTACTGCCGTGTGAAGTTCATGTTGTCAGTTCCGAAGTGAGCGCATCTCATCAAGGTTTGCTTCTGACTTCTTGCTCTTATGCCTTCCATTTACTAAACTTAGTTGGCTTTCTAAATCTGAGATAGAGAAAGAGTTAACTAGTTGTGTTGAATGGGATGGTGAGCCCTGTGACCCTTGTTGGAAAGTAGTCATTGAGTTTGGTTTGTTCTTGGACTGCAATTTGACTCTCTTGGATCACGTCAATGATGACTCCGTTTTACCTTGTATTGAGGTCTCTATTAGATTTGTTCTAGTATTGTTTGTTACTAAGGGCTTTGTCCCGACCTTTAGCATCCGCATCTTTGTTTATGTCGATGTAATTTGGGAAGATCAGTCTCTGCTTAGAGCTATGCTTCCTCATCTTGGCACCAACAGCCTCTTTCTCTTCCCAAATGTCCCTCTTGTGAGTGGTTTGGATGATCAAGCTTCACCGGTTTTGCAAGGATCTTCCTCCCGGTTGTTAACTTCCTCTGCCTTAGTTGTGGAGCTTGTAACCCTTTGGGTTGCACTGGATACAGTCTCTCATGGAGTCGTTGGGATTGTTATGTTTCGATCTCACGTATCTTCCTTTGTAAAACTGTATCTTGCATTTATCCCTGGTTTCTTTCTTTTGGAGTTTTTGTAGGCACCTCTTGCCCTGTTTCCTTGTATTTTCCTTCTATTTGGGTTGTAATTCCTCCTCTTCTGAGTGAGTTTGAGACTTAATTTCAATGAAAATTATTAGTTTGACCAAAAAAAAAAGAACTATATCAAGACTTCAACATTGAGAAATATTTATCTTAAGGAATATCCACTAGCCGTAAAAGAAACCATTAACCACGATGGACGAAAAACTGTAAAAATCAACATATTCATATCTAAAGGACTAATTGAGCCTGAGGATAATAAAGCAATGTACACCAAAGATGCAGTAAGTAGCGAAAGACAAAGTCATCATAGAGGCAACATCACATCTAATTAGTGGTGGCATGTGCCTTGGAAGGCGTAAAAATTGACTAACCCCTATATTGACTCAACACCATGTTATGTTTTTAATTTGTTTGTTAGGTAACAGTAATAGGAAACAAAATTTGGACATCCAAATTCCAAAGAAGCAGAAGAAAGAGTTGATTGCTGCTGTTTCAGAAGGAGAAAACTGAAAAAAACAGTAGAAGGTATAACGCCAGTCTCCTTGTTTAATTTGTGGTGAACAGTGTGACAAATTTAGTTAACTTGAGTGTGATAATTTGTTATCTTGGTTGGTTAATTCCTTTGGTATTTATTGGTTCGTTCGACAAAAGTAATAATATGTTGTTTGTCCATGTGACTTACGATTGTTTAAATAAAATACAAAAAAAAACGAAGGCTGTATCAAAATTATTTTTTTTGTTTAAATTTAGAATGTGTCTTCCAATACATCCTAATACAAGAAAAAATTGATTTTAATCTACAATTTTATTACAATAATAAAACTAGCAACACATAATAACAAAACCCTAAAACCAAAAATATTACCAATGAACATTGTCAAAAACTATATTAATAATATTTTTTTAATTATAAACACATATAAAATTATCCAAAAATAATAAAAATAAAAATAAAATATGAAACAATTCCGCGGCGTAGCGCGGGTATTATCCTAGTTTTCACTAAAAAGAAATTTAGTTATCTATTATTTAAAAAGGTGATGGAAACAAATGAATGTACGTATAGTCTCCTATAGTCCTAGACTATAGTATCTAGTAATTATGAAATGAAAAATGGGACTAATTATCTCATGTACGACCGGTGGTGAAAAGATAACCACTTGAAAAAGAGGTACTAAAAATGTAATTGACATTTGCAATAGTTATACCTACTAATTTGTTTGTATTAATGTTTCCATATCACCGTGTTATTATTTTCTTAATTGACTTTTTTTTTTGTCTTCGCATTGCTGAAAACGATGATGATTGCTTTCGGTACGAATAGTAATTTGTTTCTATTCTTTTTGTTTTTGTCCTACCAAACTAAAACATTATATTTTATTTCGTAACAAAATGTTATTATTTGACTTTACGAAACTCTTAATTTTGAACATGTTCACATAATCACATAATTTCTCAAACTTCTCAAACTTAATTAATTAGTTACATTCTTGATAGATCAGTATCGTTTTATATCTCATATTAGGTTATCAAAGTTGGGATTTAACTTTATTATCGTATGAACCAATATAAATAGAGAAAATTCTCAAAATACCAACTTTCAAGTTATGCTGCCAAAAATAGTATATGGTTTAAAATACCACTAAAACTTTTGGTTTTCCAAAAATACCACAAACACAAAAAATTGATTTTTAAATATTTTGAATTTCTATTTCTAATTTTGGATTGACCATTTTAAATTTAAGATATACTTTTTTAAGAGATAGTGTTTACTGTTTAGAATTTAAGAATTAATTTTGAAGGTTAAAGTTTAATTTTTGTTTTGTGGTATTTTAAAAAAACAAAAACTTTTGATAGTATTTTTATAACATATAGTATTATTGGCAAGAGACTTGAGAGTGTGATACTATGAGAATTGTACATAATAGCTAGCAGATAAAAAAATTTATTACAATCTTCAGAAGAAAAAAAAAATGAAATTCTTATCATACCAGTACAATCATATGTAGTTCAAACATCCATATTATACAATCAAACAAGAGGGTTTGATGAAGAAACTTGGATTGGTGGAAGCCAGTCCATGAAAAAAACTCATCGGGCTGATGACCAAGACTAAATGTTTTGGATTAATTTTTTCTACCAAGAAAATATTGAGAAATTGTCAGATACATCGGGATTTTCGTCCCATTTAATACATCGGGTTTGATGTTCAAAAAACAAAAACGAGAAATTAAAATATGTATATGTACAACAGATAAGTGAAAATATAATATGAGATATTTTGTTAGAATTACAAATATCTGTAACTGTAATTAATTTTACTAAATCAAGTTGGTCCTCTTCACATCTTTCTAAAACCCTATAAATATCCACAACCTCTCTTCATTTTTCTTCATCTCTCTCTCAAACACACTTAAATAATCCTTAAAACACCAAATACATCTTTTGAAAATAATAATGGCTTTAAATAACTCAGCCTCTCTTGCTCTTTTCATTGCCCTCAATATCCTTTTTGTCACCTTAACCGCAGCTGATTGTGGATGCAACCCAAGTCCTAAGGTCTCAACTCCTTCAGTCCCAAGTCCTTCGGTCCCAAGTCCTAAACGTAGGCCGGTCACGCCTCCTACTACCCCTAGCTCATCTGGAAACTGTCCTATCGATGCTCTCAGACTCGGTGTGTGTGCAAATGTCTTAAGCAGTCTACTTAACGTGCAATTGGGTCAGCCATCATCTCAATCATGCTGCTCGCTCATCCAAGGTTTGGTTGACGTCGATGCTGCGGTTTGTCTATGCACAGCTCTTAGGGCTAACATCCTCGGAATCAACCTTAACGTCCCTATATCTCTCAGCGTACTTCTCAACGTTTGTAACAGAAAGCTTCCATCTGGTTTCCAATGTGCTTGAACGATATAGCTATGCATACTACTCTCACTCACAGTGTTCTCTTTAAAATCATTACAGTTCGAATAATTGCATGCATGTATGCAAGTTAAGTGTCTAATGTTTTAATCTTTTGTTTAAATTATCTATAACACTATTTTGTAAACGCTTTTCCGCGTATATATGTTTCTGTTGTAATTTTGTTCTTGTTTTATACAATTAAATGAAAGACGTTTCATATACATAGTGAATGTGTTGACCAAAAACAATATATATATTTACATAGTGAATGCCTTATGTATTCAAATATTCCCTTTGTATTTTTGGATTGGAGTTTTCACGAAGTTTTGTGCAATTTAATAAATGAGGTTCAATACAATCAAATCATTTTCTTTTTTATAATCTTGGGTGAGCAGAGTGATCATCAGAATGGGGTCTAGAACTAATAACATAATCTAACCACAAACAACTTAAGCTATTCGACTAATCTTATGAAATCAAATGGACTCCAACACCAAACTGGAGGAATCTAGTTCGACTTGATTTGAAAAGACTATACAACAAAACCGCCTGATAACATAAGTAGTCTAAGCATCTACTTCACAGCATACATGCAACTTTGTTTTGAATAAAAAATTGAATCCGGAAAAAGCGAGTTGACATCTGACCCCAAATCCAACTACCACTAAGCCACAAACATGTTTGGCCAATCAAATGATTATTTGTCCGAGAATGCTCTTGCCAGCTGCAGTTTCTTAGCTTACTACCGTTTACGAATATATGTCTATATATCTACAGTTACTTTGCAATTAACGAATGAGACACAATATAATTCTTATACGTATTTTCTAAACGTTTTTACAGTCACGTATATTAATATATATTTAAATATATATATATATATATATATGGATTTGGACTTTTTTCGTGGAAGCTTCGGTTTGATATATATAATTTTTATCAACATTTTACAAATTTAACAGTGATAATAACGGATTATATCGCTTTTTCAGGATTAACCTGCATTTTTTGGATTTAGAAGATAAATTGCAATAAACAGCGATTTGCGTGTTTTTGCAAAAATCCCTTTAAAAATTAGATGCAGTATATGTAAGCTTGAAGGCTGAATGATTCATTAGAAAAGAGATTTACAATATATATAGTACATGCATAATAGTAACTAGGTCAAGATGAATGACTCTCCTATCTTTTCCATATATATCTCCTATACGTCCCCTCAAGATGGAGGGGCTTTGGCGACTCCAATCTTGGAGACTAACTCTTGAAAATGTGGCCGAGGGAGAGCTTTCGTCAAAGGATCAGCAAGTTGGTCATGCGTCGAGACGTGCATAATACGCAAAGTCCCAGCTTAAACATTATCCCGGATGAAATGATAATCCAACGCAAAGTGCTTCATCTGTGAGTGGAAGATAGGATTAGCAGCAAGATGCGTTGCACCAATATTATCACAATATATCACCGGGACCGCAGGTATGTCAACACCTAGTTTGGTTAGAAGTGAGGAGATCCACCGTATCTCGGCAGCCGTGTTGGCAACGGCACGGTACTGTGCTTCGGTGGAAGATCATGCAACACTAGTCCGCTTCCGGGAGGACCACGAGATAGGACTACCGCCAAGATAAATGACATATGCGTTGGTGGAGAGAAACGTATCAGCATCGCCAGCCCAATCTTCATCGGAATAACCATTAAGTGTGAACCCGTGAAGAGAGAATGGAGTGTTAACACAGAGGTAGATGCCATGAGGTTGTGTCCCAGCCAAGTAATGCAACACACGTTTCACTGCACACCAATGAACATCCGTGGGTTGATGTAGAAATTGAGACAAACAATTCACCGCAAAGGCAATGTCCGGTCGTGTAAAAGACAGATATTGCAAACTGCCAATGACGACAAGGTATTCACGAGGATCATCAAGAAGAGTGCCACTGCAGAGACTAAACTTTGGATGAGGTGACATCGGTGCAGAAACTGGTTTGGCATTCAACATTCTTGTCCGTTGGAGAAGATCAACAATATACTTCTTCTACATAAGATGAAGACCCGCAGGTGTTCTTGTCACTTCAATCCCTAAAAAATATTTAAGCTCACCAAGATTTTTGAGAGAAAAACGATCACCAATCATACGAATAACATTAGCAAGCATGATGGGGCTGCTGCCTGTGATCAGCATATCATCGACATATACCAAGATATAGACAATATCACGACCCGTACGTTTGTTAAACAAAGAGGTGTCCGCCACAGAATTAGTAAAGCCAAGGTGAAGAAAATAACTGCGCAATTCTTGATACCACGCCCGGGGTGCATGTTTGAGACCGTAGAGTGCTTTCTTAAGACGAAATACGTAGTGTGGTCGATCAGGATCAACAAAACCCGGTGGTTGTGTGACATACACCTCATCAAGTAAGCGACCTTGGAGAAAAACATTATTGACATCATCAACTTGTCGAATGTGTCACCCTTTGTTGACTGCAACCTGAAGAACCGAACGAACCGTCGTGGACTTGATGACAAGACTAAAAGTGTTGGTATAGTCCCGACCCGGTTATTGATGAAACCCACGAGCAACAAGGAGAGCTTTATACCTATCAATAGAGCCATCAGGTAAATACTTAATAGTAAATATCCACTTACAACCAACAACATTTTTTTCTTGAGCAGGAGACATGAGTTCATGTGTGCCATGACAGATTTGTGCATTTATCTCCTCACACATTGCATTACACCACTTAGGATTACGCAACGCCTCAGCCACCGTCTTCGGGATTGTCGGTTTTGGAGTGGTAAAGTGAGCGTATTTTGGGTTTGTATGCATTGCGTGTGGTTGTGGAGGAGGTGGTGATGGACTTGGTGAAGGAGAGGAGTGAGGTAGTGGTGATGGAGTTGGTGAAGTGGTGGAGGGAGATGATGGAGTTTTCGAGTTTGTTAGGCTTGGTAACGGAGTTGGGTTTCGTGATGGAGATGGGCTTTGTATAGAAGTTGGACTCAAGGTGTTCGAGAGTGTGGTTGAATCATGGTGTGAGGGTGGACTGTTATTGGTAGGTGGAGACTTGTTTGGGGAGTGTGGAGACGATGATGGTGGCGTTGCCATTGGGGAACAAGTGGTGATATCGGAGATAGCAGTGATGACGTTGTTGACGATGACGTTGGCGAAGGATCGACGGGGGTTTCGGGACGTGAGTATGTACGAGTGAGCGTGGTGGAACAACTGTTGCTTGTGGTTGAGAGACAACAGTCGGTGAAGACAGCGGAGGTGACGCCGGTGTGGAGACACGACACGCAATTAAAGCAGCAAACGGAAACGTTGACTCCACAAAATGGACATGACGCAATGTGTAGACATGACCCAAAATCGTATCCAAGCACAAATAGGCACTTTGAGTTAGAGAATAACCCAAGAAAACACACGGTAAGGAGCGATCATCCAGTTTATGAGAGGTATACGGTCGGAGCCACGGAAAAAGAGACAGCCATACACACGAAGCTTGTTATAGTTGGGCGGCTCACCAAACAACTTGTGAAACAGTGACATGTGATCCAAAACCGGAGTAAGCATGTGGTTAATGAGATACACGACAGCGGAGAAAGCATAGCTCCAATAAATCTTTGGCATCGAAGACTTGCTAAGCAATGCAAGACCCGTTTCAACGATATGGCGGTGCTTCCTTTTGGATATACCGTTATGCTCCGGTGTGTGTGGTGGTGTAGTGAGGTGCGTGACCCCCGAGAAGCTAAGAATGAGCGCAACACAATAAACTCCCCTCCATTGTCTGAATATAACGTACCAATCTTGTTCTTAAAACGATTCTCCACTAACGGCACAAACGTCATAAGTATTTCTTTGACTTGTGACTTGAGCTTCATCGGATATAGCCAATTATAGTGTGTATAATGATCAACCAATACCAGATAATACTTAAAACCATCGATGGACACAAGCGGTGATGTCCACACATCACTGTAAATATAGTGAAGAGGATGTTGAGACACAATGGTATTGTTATGAAACGGAATTTTATGACTCTTATTGATGAAGCAATCAGAACATGACAATGGAGGTTGCATAGAACCAGAAACAAGCAATGAAAACCTTGAAACTATAGCTTGTAAAATTGGTAACGCCGAGTGACCGAGTCTTGCATGCCACGAAAGAAGATCAGATTTGTTCGACGGTGAAGCAAACAACGAGACAGGTGGTGCAATATTGACAGGCCACTCGTACAACTCATTCCTAGTCCTGCCTTGGAGCAAGCGGACCCCCGTTTTGAGATCCTTCACCTGAAATTGTGCAGGAGAAAATTCGACAGAGACTTGATTAGCATTGCACAACCTATAAACCGATATTAAGTTCGTTTTGATGTTAGGGACATAAAGAACATTTTTCAAAGAAACATCACGAGAAGTAGTAGGAAGATAAGCAAAACCAGTTTGCGTAATGGGAAGAGTAGACCCATCAGCAATGTTAATATCCTCCCCACCATTGTAAGGTTGATGAAGAGCGAGGTTGTTCAAGTCCGACATCACATGATGTGTGGCACCACTATCAAGAATACAAGGATTGACATTATACCCAGAACCAGTGACAAGATTCGCTGCCATGGTGCATAGGACTGAGGTTGGCCGAAAAAACCACCTTGGTGAAGTTGAGAGCAGGTGCGAGCACTGTGACCATGAATACCACAGATTTGGCATTTGCCTTGGTAACCACGCGACATGCCATTGTGTGGACGAGACTGACCTTGCTGATTCTGCGGAGAGAAATTGGACCAGTAGTTCTGTTTGGGACGCTGTTGGGAATGGTTACCATAACCACCAGAGGAGCCACGATAGTTCACTGCATTGGCACCTAACCACAAACACAACCAACAGCGGAAATAACAGATACCAATATCCAAACAATAATCCAATAACTAATAACCAATAATCAAATATAACAATACTCCAATATCAAACAACAGGAAACAAGGAACCACCAACCTAGCAAGTTCTAAAGACCCAACTCTAGCAACCTAGCAATAACAGACAACATCCAATCGAGTCCCTAGAACATCCTCCTCTTCATCGCCTTGATTCCACGATCACACTTTGCCTTTACTTGCACCACAAACACATATTGAGATGCATGAGTATTTGATAAACACTCAGTGAGGCAATCCTCCCATCTACTAGGCTATACACACAAGCAACAATGATATCAATGTTCCAAACAATCAACAAACAAGACATACAAACCAGGAAATCAAACATCGTCTCGCTGGAAGGGAGGTGTCGACCGACACCAGCCAAGTGTCGACCAACACTGGCCTTGGTGTCGACCGACACTACCCCACAGTGTCGATCGATGCCCAATTTGCTGGTGTCGACCGACACCAAGTGGTGTCGATCGACACTCCCTCTGCA
>NC_025692.1:19361454-19363878 GCF_000633955.1 Camelina sativa | reverse complement strand
CAATGTTCCAAACAATCAACAAACAAGACATACAAACCAGGAAATCAAACATCGTCTCGCTGGAAGGGAGGTGTCGACCGACACCAGCCAAGTGTCGACCAACACTGGCCTTGGTGTCGACCGACACTACCCCACAGTGTCGATCGATGCCCAATTTGCTGGTGTCGACCGACACCAAGTGGTGTCGATCGACACTCCCTCTGCACTCGCGATCCGCTCGAAGCCGAGAGTCGAATCTCGCTCCCCAATCTCTTCCAAATCGTCCAATACTCAAAACCCAGGCCAAATACGTCCATAGGAACCTGTAGCAACCAATTTCAGCAAGAAAAATACACAAAACAACAACAAACAAGCAAGAACAAGGACATCAAAGGCTTAAATTAGCCATGGTCATGCACTCACCTCTTTGCAGGAAGATTCAGACCAACAGCAACGAATCCAACCTTCCTAGCAAGCTTCTAACTCCTTCCCAGCCTTGGATCTCTCAAGAAACAGCAAGGAATCTCACAAATCTCTCTCAAAAGCTCAAGAACAAAGTTTTCTCCCTTTGACTCTCAAAAATGATAAACGCCGACAAAGACAAACCCCAAAAACCCTTCCTTTCGTCGACAAACACTTAAGTAACCTGGTTCAATGGTTTCCCAAAACCAAACTGAACCAAAACGACGATTACAACATTCTAGTCGAACCAGGAAACCTTGGTGTCGACCGACACCACCATGGGTGTCGATCGACACCCACCCCCAAAACGCAGAGTTTTGGTTCGCGGGCGTTACAAGGAACGACATAGGAGATGCCACAACCGCAGATTGAAGCTTGACCTCATGATGTAGAAGTTTTTCATAGACTTCAGGGAGAGTCGGTGTTTTCTCACGTCCTTCAAGTTGATCAACAACAGATTTGTAGTCATCAGTCAATCCTTTAAGAACCGCCTCAACCTGATCTTCATGAGCCATGGCAGCACCTAACACCGCAAATTTGTCAAACCTCATCGTGAGACCGAGAAAGTATTCATCAACCGGTTTGGCGTTCTTCTTCCATGCTTGGATCTGATGACGGATATGTTGAATGTGGCTTCGGCTTGGTGCAGCATAGGTGTTGGTAAATAATCGTGCCGAGGAGGGAGCTATATATCAGCCGATCCTGACGCTTCCACAAAGCGTAATCAGGATTAGGAGTCGTGACACCAGCGGTAGTGACTGTTTGAGGAGGCACCTCACCAGATCCATCGAGGTAGCTGGCGAGATCATAGACATCAAGGAGAGCTCGAACTTGGCGACTCCACATGATGAAGTTGGAAGCAGTAAGCTTTGTTACATTAGACATGTTAATGCTGAGGAGTTGAGGGGTATTGACGATAGCAATAGTCTCACTCGTGGCCGACATAGTTGAAAAGCGATGAGCGACAAAAAAAAAATTTTGTGTTGTGTATTAGGTATAGATCATAAGCTAGCTCTGATACCATGTAAGCTTGGAGGCTGAATGATTCATTAGAGAAGGGATTTACAATATATATAGTACATGTACAATGGTAACTAGGTCAACACAAAACACACTCTCCTATCCTTTCCATATATATCTCCTATAATATATCCACAGTGAAACTTTATTATTAATGTGTCTTACTCCTTATAACAGTGTGTTTTATTTTCCTTATTCCTGGTTTCTTTTTAAGAAGTTATAAATGTTATTTTTTCAAGTTGACTTTTTTTTTTCTTCTCACATTGCTCAAAAGATGATATTTTCTTGTAGGACAAAATTTATTATCGACTTTAATAAATATAAGAACCAGCCTTTTCCAGAAAATAAATGATTATGCGCTACTCTAAATTATGAGTGTTCACATTTTAGTTTCATGTTTGGGTTATGCCCATAATCTAGATTCCTGTGTTTTTTTAAATGTGAAAATATTTTCTAAAATTTTAGTTGTATTTGTAAACAGAAAATAACAGCATAGATTAAACAATATTGTAAATAATATCAGTTTATCATTAAACCTCCATAATTCTAACTCTAAAATGTAGGAACATATTAAGTCACAAACAATACGAATCGATGTAAGAAAAAAAAAAAAAAAAAAAAAAAAAAAAAAAAAAANCCTTATTACCTTATAAAAAATTGGAGGTTCTGTATACACAACCTTAAAAACATGCAAGTTAAGTTTAAATTCTCTTGCTATTTGCGATTAGCTAGTTGTAAACTTGTAATTATGAGATCCAAAAAAAAATTCCCCTTTCTTTTACGTCACAAATGAGGCTACCATGTAAACGGACCAACCCGGTTCATGAATGATTTTGATGTCTCCTTCTTTATGCATAAGAGGATCCAAAAATTCGAAAACGTTTCACATGTATACATTTGGGCCCTTAGCTTCTCCCTCTACTGGGACTAGTTTGTGATAAATACATACATTTCTTCCAAAGC
>NC_025692.1:19333756-19361201 GCF_000633955.1 Camelina sativa | reverse complement strand
AGAGTGCAGAGCGCAACTATCTCTAGAATGTACTAAGAGTTAAGACCACTCGACTAACAGGTATATAACTTACGGACCTAAGATGTAAAAGCTCTCAAGTAAAATGGCTACAAGCCAAAGAGAATATGATAAAATGTGTAATGGGGTCATGAACTCATGATGGTGGTGATGATAACAGCATTTGACAATTTCACAATAATACTAATATGAATGCACGAATCATATATTATTTCTTAATTATAATCGTTTTACAATAACGATCTAACAAATAATTTCAAGGTTCTTTGAATCTACATAAAGGAAAATGAAAAGGTCAGAGTTTGTATATGTACGCGCAAGCAAATAAATAAAAACAGATGTTTTGTAAAATTACAAATTTTTTTAAAATAATCAATTATACTAGAACAAGTTGGTCCTCTTGTTATCCTTCTACAACCCTATAAATACCCACACCCTCTCTTCATTTTTCTTCATCCCTCACTCTTAAACATACTCAATCTTTGAAACACCCATCCTAGAAAAAGAAAAGAAAAAAAAGAGACAACGATGGCATCAAAGAACTCAACCTCTCTTTCTCTTTTCTTCGCCCTCAACATCCTATTTTTCACCTTAACCGCTGCAACTGATTGTGGTTGCAACCCAAGTCCTAAACCCAAGCCTGTCCCAAGTCCTAAGCCCAAGCCGGTCCCAAGTCCTAAACCCAAGCCAGTCCCAAGTCCTTCCGTCCCAAGTCCTTCGGTTCCAAGTCCTTCGGTCCCAAGTCCAAACCCTAGGCCGGTCACGCCTCCGAGCACTGGTTCATCTGGAAACTGCCCTATAGATGCTCTCAAGCTTGGTGTATGTGGAAATGTCCTAAGCAGATTACTCAACATCCAGTTGGGTCAGCCATCAGCTCAACAATGTTGCTCGCTCATCCAAGGTTTGGTTGACGTCGATGCTGCGGTTTGTCTCTGCACTGCTCTTAGGGCTAACATTCTGGGAATCAACCTTAACGTTCCTATATCTCTCAGCGTTCTTCTCAACGCCTGTAACAGAAAGCTTCCGTCTGGTTTCCAATGTGCTTGAATGATATGAGCATACAAAGCGTACGTGCGCATTATTATAGTTTGAATAAATGGGTGTAAGCTACAGTTTGCGTTTAAACTTTTATTTGTAATAGTGAAATAATAAATGTACGTGTGAGGGTTTTATTGTTTTTTGTTTTTTCTGTTTTTGTAAACGTTCCCGTCTTCCTGGCGTCTTTGCTTTATAGTAGCAAGTTATATCTATTTTCAACACGTATAATGAAAGAGATTTTGTGCAACGTCTCATTTTCGAATTCTTGCATTTAGATTACTATTACAATTTTCAGATTAACATTATTATGATGTCAAATGCTATTTTTACGTGAACAGTTATTCACCTAAGGATTACATATCTCGAGATTAGTTTCAATTTTTTTTCCTTTCAAACATGAATTTCAAATATCCTAAAACTATGTTTAAGACATTATATTATTAGTAGAAAATTCTCCAATGAAACATCAAAGTTTCCGAATCTGAGAATGAATAGCTCGGTTACTAAAATCAAAGTTTTGTTCTTGTTTGTGTAAGAAAATGTGATTTGAGTGATCCTGTCAATTCAATGATGTTTATGTGCTTTCATTAAATCATAGCCTATAGTATCGGAAGATAATATGTGTGGTCATGAGTCCATATTTAAAAGGCCTTGACCGAAAAAATTTGTGACGAAAAGTTTGAACCAAAATTAATTCTTGGCGAATGTTTTGATGTTGTACGTGCTAGTGTTCTTTCCATACTGATTTTTTATTAATCTATTTGATCCATAATGAGCGGTAGTGTTGAAGAAGTGATTAGTTTAGAACTCATGTTTATTCGGTCCTACTCAATAAAACATAACAAGAAAACTGGAGACTGGTTAATTCAGTGTTGAGGTTTAAGAGAGAGTCTTTAATTCGGATGAAGGGTTTGATATTATAAGATTTGAGTATAAGATTTTTTCACTCTGCTCTAAACCTTTATTGTCACGAGTTGGACATCTTTGCATGTTACAAATTCTTGATATTGAATTACTAGCTAGATCTTTAAAAAAATCTCGGCTCGAATATCCTAACTTGGTTAATCAACTTTTTTTTTTTCTTTTGCTTCAATTTCTCAATTGTATCGAGCCAAGGTTATAAATTCTCCAATTGAACTCCATCAACGCATAACGTGATTGGTAAAAATTCACAACAACTTTGTATGAACGTATATAATCTTTATTCGCGTGATAAGAACTCAAAAGAATGTTTTTTTTGTTCATTTTTATTTTCGGATCTAATTAACACTCATACGAATAAATGTTCATTTTCGTGGTTGTTTGACCCGTGACCCGTGATGGTGTGAATGTGAGTTACAAGTTCAATGACAGAAGCAAATGGAGGTATATGTGGGGACACTGATTTGGAGTCTTGCAAAGATATTTTTACGAAGTAATCAAAGATGATTAAAGAATAGCTGAATTGAATAACATATATAAAGTTTAGGTAATGAATTATTTTTCTTGGATATTTGGACGAACACATTATAAAAATTGCTAAAATTTTCTCTTTTATTTCAAATATATATCTACGAACACAATTTAAGTACATAAACATAGCTATAGTTAATCTCTAATATTGGGGGATGCAGAAGTCGATTTTACCTAGAAAACGACCATAAGAAACTTCTTGAAATTTATTGTAATTTTTAACAAATATACGAAAAAACTTAACTAACAACCACAAGAATTAAGAAAATGAGTATGGGGTACGTCTTCTACCCCTCAGAAGCCTAAATCCGCCACTAATGTACAGTGTACAACATATCAAACTAAACTTTACAAGCTAAACCCTAAACAAATCGTAAATCCTAAATCCAAAAGGCAAAATCTAAACTCTAATATACAAAGTTTCTTTACATCTATATATCGATAGTAACTGGCTTGACTACTGTGACAAGTTTATGTATATCTACAGGCCGTAGCTATATAATATCGTACATGTAAACTTAGTTATTCTCGTAACGTGTTCCCAATTTGACAAAACATGCAAGTTAGCATATCTTTTCCGTTTGACAAACTCCGCAATAAATAATTTTAAAATAATTATTATTCTTATTATTATTTAACGAATGCTTACAAAAAAAAAACACGAAAATGAGCGATTGAGATTAATCAGTCGCCGTCAGGTTGACTTGATTTGGAACCACTAATATTTTAGTACGTAGATTAAAGGTTTCTGCTTATATTTGGACCGCATATCATCAATTAATTCCTACAAAAACTCCAAACATATAAAGCCTTTATTTAGAAATTGTGATCCTTATTAATGAATAATGGCGAATAAGAAAGATAAAATATGTAGTCTTGGCCGACAAGAAAACACGTCTTTGTGTTAAACCAAAAATCAAAATATGTTACTTACGAGTTTAATATATGCAAGAAGGGATACAAGTAAAGATACAGTATTTTGATAATTACATATTAAATGTTTACATAACAAAATGTTAAACCAAAAGTAAAAATATTTTACTTACTCTGTGAGTCTAATACACTCTCTTAAAATAGAGGGACGTGTTACGGAGACGTTGTGAGGGTGTCAGGGAAGTGGTTTTTGGTAGAGAGATAGTCGAGTGCAAACATATATATATTTGTTTATATGTGAACATATCTCAAACTATCAGTTGATTAAGGCGGTGGTATTGGGCAGTCAATTTAAGAGAATATAATAGATCGTTAAATTTTACTGTTATTCAATTCTCTATTTTATAAATTCTTTTAAATTCTAGTATTATTCATTTGCTTGATTTCTGAATTCTATTAAATGCAAGCGTTACGATTAAGAAATTTTCTATGACAAAGTGATTTGAGAAGAATTTAATAGAAATTTTAGTATAAATTGTGAAGGATAAATTCTCAGATTTTAGGTCGAGATTTGAATAGATTATTGTTCTCCTCTCTTTTCCTCTTCCATCAACCCAAGATCACAACGCCGAGAGAGCAGTTCTTCTCTCTCACTTTGTTCCCTTGTCGGAAGCTATACATTTTGCTGGAAAATCATACTTGTAATTGGACCGGTGTCAAGTTAGGCCTTACGTCTCGGCAGCGTTGTTATCTCCGGTGACATTCGTAGGGTATTTCGTTTCTAACACTTTCACCGGAGAAATCTCATCTGAATTCATGAACTTCACTATGCTCAAGACTCTGTTTCTAGAGACCAACTAACTCTCTGGTTCAATCCCTGTTTTACAACGAATCTATATCTACCTAAAATGGTCAATTTTTGGAGAGGTTTAAGTTTTGATTTTTGGTCAATTTTGTATCTGTTAGTGTTATGCTTAATGGGCAACTTGAGAATTCTAAGACTGTTGTAATTGAAGTGAATCCATGCTATTCTGGGTAGAGTAAGGAGGATTGGTGAAAGAGAAAGATAAGATTTTTTAGGGTAGGTATTGGGGAAGAATGACAATATGGCAATTGATGAGAATTGATATCTATTCAATTCTAATAATCTGTTGCAAAATATAATTGTTGGAATCCAAAAGAAAGATTTAAAATTCTTTTACATTACTTGAAAATCTATAAATTATGTCTTCAATTCAATTAAATTCTGTTCTATTAAAGTCTCATCCAATACCCCTGATTTTGGATTCATTTTAAATGATACAATTAAGATGATAAATCGAGAACGGAGAAACTAATCTAACTATTGAGTAAACCATTTAAAAAAAAATATTCAAAATTTATGACTTGTGGTTTTCATGAGATTGTCCTAGTCAATTGCTCGATCAACTCTTAGAATAAAAGGATATAGTCATATAGAACACTACATGATCGTTGAAACCTTGGGTATAGAGAACATATTTGGAGGTTCAAGATAGTACACCCTTAAAACCCGACTACCATATTCTCATAAACCCGAATGCATGCATTGTTTTAATGTCTTCATATATATTTTATGCATACTTAACTTCAAAAACATTCACATATAACATATTTCGTGTGAAATATTTTTGGTGTGTCACCCAAGCAAGGATCGGAAAAGGATTGGAATTTAGTACCCAACCTTGACGTATAGAAGCCGTCAAGTAATATGGCTACGAGACAAGAGAAGCTGAATAGCTATGCACTGGAGTCACCCACAAACTCATGATGGTGGTGATAATAACAGCATTGACAATATGACATTATATACTTATATAATAATAATATATGACTGCATGAACTGCATATTTTTATTAAATATAAATGACATTCAACTGTAAAAACTATTTTCCAAATAATTTCGAGGTTCGACGACGTAGCTACATGCATGTAGGAAAATAAATTGTCAGAATTTATATATATAAGTAGATAAGTGCAAATAATTATATATATCTACGAATAATTAATCATCCTAAAATTGAATAAGTTGGTTCTCTTCTCCTTCTTAAACCCTATAAATACCAACACCTTCTCTTCATTTATATTCATCCAATAACCCTAAAAACACAGTATCTATCTTTATAAGAAAAAATAAAAAGAAAAATGGCTTCAAAGAACTCAGCTTCTCTTGCTCTTTTCTTTGCTCTCAACATTCTCTTTTTCACGTTAACCGTTGCAACTAACTGTAACAGCTGCAACCCAAGTCCTAAACCCAAGCCAGTCCCAAGTCCTAAGCCTAAGCCATGTCCTCCTCCAGTCCCAAGTCCTTCGGTCCCAACTCCTAACCCTATGCCGGTCACACCTCCAAGCAACCCTGGTTCATCTGGAAAGTGTCCTATAGATGCCCTCAAGCTCGGTTTATGTGGAAATGTCCTAAGCAGTCTACTCAACATCCAGTTGGGTCAGCCATCATCTCAATCATGTTGCTCGCTCATCGAAGGTTTGGTTGACCTTGACGCTGCGATTTGTCTATGCACTGCTCTTAAGGCCAACATTCTCGGAATCAACCTTAACGTTCCTATATCTCTCAGTGTTCTTCTCAACGTTTGTGAGAAAAAGCTTCCGTCTGGTTTCGAGTGTGCTTGAACGATATCACCTATGTGATGCCCCTGCACAATATACATTTCCAAATTATTTCAGTTTGAATAAATGCATGTACAATAGAGTTTATGTTTGAATCTGAATTTGTTAAAGTGAATTATAAATGTGTGAATCTTATTTTGTAGCAATCTTTGTCTATTTCAACCCGTTTAGTGAAAGAGATTTTGTAACCAACGTCTCATTTTCAAATTCTTGCTTTCGGCCAAGAATTGTTTTTTCTTTCTTTAAAACATCCTTTAAACGATAATTTTCAATAATCTTAAAATTGTATATAAAACATTAAACGGGGGGTATGAATAAACCATTCTCCAAGATTGTGGTGTAATTGAACATCAATGATGTTCATGTTCTTTCATTAGCCTCTGACCGAAAGTTTTTGGTATGATAAGTTTAAACCAAAATCAATCCTTGGCCGAACGTTTTGATGCTTTGCTGGTGTTCGTTTATTCACTGTTGAAGAAGTGATTCCTTTAAAACTCAAGTTTTCCGGTTTAGCTCATTATAACATAACCGAGAAATTGGAGACCGGTTAATATGGTATTGAGAGTCTCGTACTCGGGTGTAACTCTGCTAGCTTCTTCTTATCATCAGTATTGAGGATTGAGAGTTAGTACGAGTACTCAGGTCGAACTCGATCTATTCGTATCAACGTTTGACACCTAAGATGGCGTGATAGGAACTTTGAAGAATATGTTTTTGTGTCTCTTCGGTTCGGGTGGTATGACCCGTGATGATGTAAAATGACAGAAGTAGATTGATGTATGTGGGGACACTGGAGAATTTTGCCATTTAAACTCTTGCAAAGATATTTACAAATTAGTAGTCGCAAAGACCGACTCTAAGAAAAAAGAAAATATAAAGTAGTTAGCAATACGAAAATTGAAGGTGTTATCCGAATTACATGTATTCATCCCGTCGATTGTCTACTTGGATACAATGTATCATGCATGTGTCATAACAAGCACGTGTTTACTGACGCTCTTCAGCGCAACATAAAATAACGGAAAACATAACCACGAGTGAAGAATAAAAAAATGCGTAAGAATTTGGATCCTTCTCTGAGTTCTTCGTTGGAGAGAAGGTAATATTTATAGAAAATTTTACCTCTTCGGATTAATATACCGAGTGAAAAAAATCCTCCATCGGTTTGAACCGATACTATGCACTCAAGTACTTTTTGCTTATTACCTTTGTCCTTTTGCGTCTGTAAATAAACCAACGAATCTCAAAGTTTGCATGTGATGTCATGTAACGTCTATGTTGTTCACATTGTGAGTTGCGAGTTGCGACGGATCATACAGCAGGTTATTTATTTAATACTGGTTTCGATAGCTTTAATTAATCCCTACATTAAGTCATTAATCAGAGATGAGCTGTTTTACCTTTCACATGTGTAAAGTAAAATATTTTTACCATTGAACTTCGAGGGATTATACTACAGTTGTAATCATTTTGATTATGGAATGGAAGAATTAGCTGAATAAAAAAACTCAAACGAGTTGTAACATTTTAAGCCAGTTTATATTTGGTCTGAGGTTTGAATATATGAAATTCTAGACTCTTGTGTTCCATTCTTGGATATTATTCATATATGTTCAGATATTAAAAATAATTAAATGTGGATATTATTCATATATGTTCATTTTTTTTCTATTTACTTGAAAAAGGCGATAAATGCCAAATATGTAGAATACTATAAATAAAGGAAAAATGCTATTTAAAAGTATTTTAAAGACCTTACTTACAAGTTACAAGTTAACACCTTGCTGGAAAGATAACTATTTGAAATATCTAGAATTAAAATGACATTGACGTTTGATCGAGTGATGAGATGCTAAATACGAAAAGTATTAAATAGCTGCCCAATCAAAATACATACCCTCTTTAACAATTTTCTTATATTTTTTTGTTTCTTTAGAAGAAGTTCGAAAAAAATCTTGTTGTATTGTCGGGTTTAACTATTTTTGGTCGTATCATCGTTGAAACAATGATATTTTCTACGAGGACACATGTTAGTTTATTGACTTTAAAGAAGAGTAAACAAGTCTTTTTTTCCGGAAAGATCAATGATTTTTCTTACTCTACTTGTCTAGAATATGAGTCTGTTCACAACGTCTTTTATATGTTTGGGTTATATCAATACAATTTAGATGCTGACGTTATTTTTTTCTTCCTAATTTTAGTTTTGATTGCTTAGAACTATATATATATATATATATATATATATATATCAGTTAATTGTATAGTTAAAACTTAGTTTTGGGTCTAATCGTATGACAATTAGTGTTCAAACGTAAACTAACCTCGTCTTTTTTTGTGTGTACTATCGACTCTTATTCGACTGATGATTGATTTAAAGTTAGTAGGGTTTCTTTTTGATAAAGTTATGATAAGATTCTTCATGGAACAAAAATAGATCCCAAGTTTCACATTTGCTTCGGCAAACTTTTTCCTTTAAACTTTATTTACGTTATGATAAAGTTATCATTTTTATTATTTTTACGTGTTTCGCCATTCTTGAAAATTACTAGCTACTTTAGTAAACTGGTAAGAAAGATTGCAAAAAAATTCTCTTCTATTTTAATGCTTACATGTAAACACACGTGGTAATAGTTGATCATCAATTTAATGAGTTCGTATAGTATACATAAAGTAATAAAACTAATAATTAAGCTTTACAAACTCAACTCTAAACTCTATAATTACATTTATATTAACTGACTTGATTGTGAGTTGTGACAAGTGCATGTATTATGATATATCTATATTGAAACACACACATACTTTCCTTCACCATTCCGTCCTTATCAAATGTCTCTCATAAATTGGTAATGATCTTATCAATAGTTTTCCCTTTTTCTTTTCCTTTCTACTAAATAAAGTAGCTCTATCTTGCTATATATGGATCTACTTACATCTACATACACTATATCGCATACATACATATAACTTCTGAAAACATTGTCGTAATGGTTTTGCAGGTTGCTAGAACATGTAAACAAATATCTCTTATTTTGTGGTCGGGATTAATCTCAGTCGTCATCGGATTGACATTTTTTCAAACCGCTAATATTTTGGTAAAATAATGATTTATTAGTCTATTTGGACCGCGCACAGGCATAGCATCAATTCCTACGAAAACTCCAAACATATAAAGCCTTTATTTAGAAAATTATGATCGTCAACATCTAATATACGACGATCCATATTAATGATGAATACAAAAACGACGATCCATATTAATGTTGAATACAAAAACGACGATCCATATTAATGTTGAATACAAAAACGACGATTCATTGACATCGACGAGATATGGACTACTAAGCTTGAGATAGCCCATTCTTATTTAATAAAATATCTTTTGTTCAGAAAAACAAAATTTTAATAAAATATCCATCTTTGGCCGACAACAAACACATCTCTGAGTTGAGCCAAACAGCCAAAAAATAATAATGAGAGATTGTATTAATGTTATTGTTACTATTGCGAATTTTACGATATTAGAGATTGTATTAATGTTAGTTCTTGTCTGTAAAAGTCTTTCAAAGGTTGTTTTGTTTTTGCAATCTAACTTTCTATTTCGAAGAAAATAGAGATTACTGGGAAGTCAAACTAATATGCAATATAACATTTTATCGTCACTGTCAAATTTGTAAACTTTTAATAAAAAATATAACAAATCAAATTTTTATTTGAAGAATTTTTTAAAATTAAGATATGTGACTGCAAAATATATATTTTGAAAATGATAACATTTTTCTTTTCCTTTTCGCTCGATCAGATTAGCGATCAAAAATTCCAACGTCATGTCTCTCACTACCAGCAATCAACGACACTTGCTAGCGACATCTATTTGACTCTAAAACTATCTTCGGTGTTGCTTTTTTTTTATTAGCAACAGTTTTGGTTTGTCACAGCGTCTCTGATAACAACGCTAGCGTCACACTCTCCCCAAATCTTGCCTTCTGAAGGACTTAGTTTGAAGCAATTTTTTGTTGCTATCTGTTGTTGCTAGCTCAAGGTTACGAACATGACTTATATTGCTTATTATTCTTGACTTTGGTTGGAAATGGAAGATTAAACTGCAAAAGTTGTAATTTGGAGAGTTTGTTTTACAAAAAAAAAAATACCTTTGTTTTTGTATAAAAATGACCAACATACGCATAAACTCATATTTGAGTGGCTTTTTTTGTATAGAATTAAGTACAAATAGATCAGAATGAATATTTGTCCAAATGTTGGAACCACACTAAATTTTTTCTTGGTGACCCTTTACAGTGAGGCTCACTATAAACACTTTATAAGACGCTCTTGACGCTATAACCAAAAAAGAAAAAAAAAGAAAAAAAAACATTATTACAAAAGAACTGAAAAAGAATACTTCATCTTTAGATCTCCCAAGTTTAGATAAACAGAAAAACTGAAGTCGGAAGAAAGCTCCGTGCTCATTTTCGAGAGACAATCTCTAGGGCGAGGAAGAAGTGCGGCACAAATGTATCCTAATCTTAAGCTGATTCACGGATCGACTCCAGTTGAACAAGTTTCTTGAGGGTATGAACCACTTTAAGGGCATCACAACTTTTGGCATATCGTAATACCTCAGTTTATACACAATCTGCCATCTCTTCGGTGAACTCTCCAAATATGTTAGGACAATCATCCCAACTTCTCTTATCCCGTGCTTCCCAGTAATCGCCTGTATACTTGTAACTTTGGCTCTCTCCTTGTGGCTCGAACCATCTCGGTCTCCACCCACTTTCTTGAATTTGCCGTGACTGCAATATCAAAAGCAATTTACAGTTGTTAAAACATAAAAAGGTTCATGGACTAGAGAACTAGTGTCGAGATACTCTCTGTACCATTCTTTGCCTTCTCTCTAATCGTTGCTTCTCTTCATTTGCCTTCTCATATTCACCGTTCTCCAAGTGACGTTGATCTGGTCGGAGCCTAGAATCTGTTGGAGGGAGATTTTCCTTAACCCAAATGAACAATATTACGACAAGATTAGCCAGCTTCTAAAACAAGATGTAAGTAAAGCAGAAACCCAAAAATCCATGTTTATAAATATAAACGGAAAGCAACACACTGTAATGTACCTCCAAACCAGGTGTCAGTTCATTTAGTGTGATCGCGAATGATGTTAAGTTGTATCTAGTGATATTAGGTGGTGGCTTTCTCGCTTTCCACAGTAATGAGGCGCCTTCCTTGTTGAGTCCCTCCCCAGGAGCAAAATAGTAAAGGCTATCATTCCATTTACCAAAAACCGTTGCAGCCTTTTTTCCAGTTACATCTTCTACAAAACCATTAACCTATACATATATATATGATTATGAAGTTATTTTAGGTATTCAAGACCTAGAAAACTATTTACAGTGTGTATCTCAGTGAAATCACCTGGTGGGGATTTCTATCGAGAATTGATTGCTCCTTGAACTTTAGCGTACAAGAATATTGGCGATTCCCACGGATTTGCATTGTCCCATGGTGATCACAGTACAGTTTACCAAGTAGGATATTGTATATAGTTGTTGTTACCTAAGAGCAAAAAACATATGGTTATCAGTATGAGGGACAGAAATAAAACGTGGAAAAATAAAGGAGCTTTGTAATTTATTTATATTGCATACTTTGCTCCACTGGAAAATCTCTCCATCATCAAACTCCAGAGTCAAGATTCCAACAGGTTCAAGTTGAATCGATCTCCCCCAAAACTTTGACCTGAGGTTTGTGTCTCCCCAGAACTTCCACCCTTTACCTTCGCAATGGCAGGCAATAACTGTTGGATGGTGGCTGACCTATTATGAGAGCACAATACCCTGACGAATTATATGCTAAACTTCTTAAGAGAAAATTCTCAATTTAACTTTTCTCCATGAAATTACCGATTATGTGCCGGAGAACATTGACATATATGTTCATCTCATTAAAACTTCAGTTATATAAGAGTATGTGTCAGATTACCTTCTCAGAGAAGAAACGAACTCCCTTGTCAGGAAAGTCAGCTTCATAAGTTTCCCCAAGCAAAGGGTTGAAAGGTTTACAGTGCCGTCCTTCAGTGGAAGCATAACCAGAGACCGCAAAAGCAGCAACATTCAGGGCTCTAAGGAGACTGTTCCCCTGATGATGAAAAACTCTGTTAATCCAACAATCTGAGAGGTCAATTCAAGATAAAGTCATAAATCTAGACCACCTATCATATCATGCAAGATCATAGAACTTATGTATTCAAAATCTTTAGTAATTGGTATATAACTTACGTATAGAGTAGAGAAAACATTCGCATTTCCAGAGGGAAGCCAATTACACAAAACAGTAAGTTGTTGAAGTCACTTACGGATTTTCCGAATGCATATGCCTGGTCCAAGAGATAAGAGTACTCCATGTCTTCAAAACACTTTTGGAGAGAGGATATTGGTTCATTGAAATAAACAGGAAGACAAACTCGTGTGAGATCCTTTCCAACATTGTCTTTGATCATAGACCAGAGACTGACACTTCTCTCTTTCTCTGCTGGATCAGGAAGCTTTGTTCGTCTCTTGATATGCGTGTGCACAGAACCAACATCAGGTTCGCCAAATGATTCCTTTGTGTCATGGAATGAAGCCTCGTCTTCCTCAGATATATCCTCAAACTCTTGCTTATCATCAGATGAAGCACTTGTACTGCATTCTAGAAACTAAATAATGTCAAGCAAAACAACACAGGGATCTCTATGCAATTCCACTGAATTTATGTAAAAGAAGCATAAGAAGAACTATCATTAAGGAAACAAATAATAGAATATCATAACAGAAATACTATTCTACTCTGAGCTAAAGTTACTCGGCAGCTTGATTGGTTAGTGGCAGGACTGAAACAGAGAAAGAGAGACAGAGATGTAATTAAGCAGTTGAAATTGTGTGTACCACTATATTTTCCACGTCTTAAGCTGGAATAGTTATGATTTGTTAATTGGTAGGGATTGTCATGGATCCCTGAGGCTTCAGCTTCAAGATTAGCCATCTGGACACAAAGAAATTCTCACTGTATAATAGTCAACAAGAATATAACCGAATGCAAGTGCAACAGAATCATCTTTAACAAATTTGAAAAGCAGTGAGATATCTTTCACAGATATCATTAAATGACATTCAAATTTTTTTATGCATGATACATAATTTGAGTTATGCCTAGACATAGATTTATGAAGTTCAGTAAATTATCAACTCAATGGACGAGATATCCTCATGAAAGGAGATAAAATAATGTAACACATATATTTGAATAATCGTCCCTTAGCGATTCAATGTCAAATATAGCTAGCATGCGTTTGTGCATATGCTCAGGTGTTACCAAAGCAAGTTATGCAACTGTACTGTAAAGCCTGTGGAATAATAAGTCCTTGTATGAAAGGACACAACACAATGTGAAGACCACACTAAACAACTAAGCCAAACCCATAAGATCATGAAAGAAAAGCAGCTTTACCTCTAGCTGCCTCAATGCATCAAGCAACTTTGTCCGTTCTTCATGGAGAAGTTTAATCTGTTCTTGAACTTCAGAGAACTCTGAATCCACGATTTGTTCGCACTCTTTTACAAGACTCTCGTTCATTCCCTCTTCAAGCAACCGTTTCTTAAGTCTCTCAGTAGATAGGGATAAATCCTTTGGTGATACGAAGGAGAAATCCCCACTAACTGACTGAAGAGGAACTATGCCTCGGGTAGATGCTAAAGCTTGTAACCATGCAGCTCTATCACTTCTAGAATCAGTCCTCAGATGCAGAGTCTTGGTTGCAGTAAATATATAAAACTTTCTATGATCAGATTTGCTTTCTCGGTAAGATGAAACCTGCTGGAAAACAAAAGAATGGAATGATATTCATCATACTACAAGCTTAATCCCTCAAACAAGTAAAAAAATTTCCAACTATAAATGTAAATAAGTTGAGATCAGATTAGAAGCTCTCATTTTCAAAAATGAACTATGAACAACAAATAAATCACAAGTTCCATGTTCCAACGAACAATAGAAAGCAAACACACAGTAATGCAGTTACCCGGAAAGAAAAAGAAAAAACACACGCAAAGCTTATGTCTGGATAAGCTTTTATTTAAATTAAGCAAATACAACTCTTACAAGTTAACAAAATATATATGGCCAGAATTTCCCCAAAGTGGTGGCCTTCAGCTCCCACACAGCCACACTCCATTATTTATCCACACTTCATTATTTCCTACCGACTAGTTATACCTACCATTCACCAATCATGTTGTAACTCCACCAAAAAAAAAAAGATATGACAAAACCTACTGGTCAAGGATAAGATGGCCAAGAAAAAAAATCATATACAAATCAAAAGAACTCAAGCCCATACCTGGAAAGAAGATCGAGGAACCAAAAAAAAAAAAAAATCAAAAGATAAAAGAGTTTTTTACATGTGACCAAAGATGACAAATTTCTGTTCACCAAAAAAAAAAAAGATAACAAATTTCTACATTTATTGGCTTTACTACAAACATAAACCAAAAATTTTAACGGATGTAAGAATGCGTAAATGAGTCAAATGTGTTCAGCAAACTGGTCCTGCAATACTAGATTGTACTAGTAGACACCAGCCAAAAAAGATGTTTTTATATCTTGGCTATTTGATTTTATCTGTAATGTAACTTTTAAAAACTGTTGAGAACCCCTCTTTAGTACTGCAATACCTGTTCATCTGGCCCACTACAGATAAGCAAGCTACTCAAAAAAAGCTTACCAGAGAGAGAGAGAGAGAGACTCTCATAATCTAAAAACAAGAATTGAAAATGCATAATGACAAACTACAGAAGTACAACCAATAGAGAGAAGAAGACGATGATATAACAGTACTTTACTCTGTCACACACAAAAAAAAAAATAAAATAAAAAATCACACACCAATTGGTTCTGTANGAACACAAACCAATCAATCATGAGGCAAAGGTTCCGGGAACTACCTAAGCCAAACAATCTCATAATTTGAAATCGAAATATATATATATACCTTGAGATGAACAATGCCGATGGTTTTGTGATGTTTCCGACGACTACGGCCACTGCAACTCTTCATCCTGGAAAGACGATCGGTAGAAATATCTCCGATTAACCTCACATCATCGGAAGGAGATAACATATTCACATTCTCCGGTCTTCGGATCTTAGAGTAAGATAAGATTCCGTCGCGGAGTAGGAACCATCTAGATCTCCATCCTTTGCCGTAATTAGTCCATTTATAGAGAATCCCAGCCACTGATCTTCCTGATTGAAGCTTCTCCCGATCGGATCCACCGTTCTCCGTCGCCGGAAGACTCTTCGATCTCGTCAAAGGCATCGCCGCCGATTTAGAAAAAAAAAAAAAACTAACGAAGGAGATGAAGATGATTAACAAAACTGAGAAGACAGATCACATTGATGATTTGATCAGTTAGATCATTAAGCTTCCCATAGTCAGGAACTTGAGATCTTTTTTCCCAGAGAAGTCGAGTGAGAGAGAGAGAGAGACAGCGTAATATCTAATTTTATGCGCATATATGTATATGCGTCATCATGATAATATACATATATGCGAATAATAACATGATATATGTTGTTAACTTAACTGAGATGTTCAAAGACGTGAATATGGAATAATCAGAAATGGTGTTCCTTGTATCTCTTATTTAACATTTTGGAAGTAGAAAACTTGTTTTAGTTATATGCTAGAAAGTTATAATTATTATTTGATATTATTTGATTAATTAGTTGCTTATAAAATAGATGTCATTGTAACATCTGCGAATTAAAATGTGCGTTTTAGGTAGGTGTTGATCGATACTAGAGATAGTGTCGGTCGACACCAACTTGAACCGACACTTGTTTTCTTGATTTGATGTGTTGATTGTGCTTGTTTGTTTTGCCTTAACAAAGGAATCTCAGTTGCTTGTGTGTATATCCCAGTAGATGGGAAGATTGCCTCACTGAGTGTTTATGACAATACTCATCCATCTCAATTTCTGTTTGTTGTGCAGGTAAAGACAAAGTGTGATCATGGAATCAAGGCGATGAGGAGGAGGATGTTCTAGAGGCTTGATTGATTGTGGTCTAGCTATTGTTAGGTTGCTAGAGTTGAGTTGATAGAACATTGTAGGATGTCGGATTTTGTTATTCACTCGATTGGTTAGTAGATTATGTCATTGTTGGATTTTTATTGGTTAATGAAATTGTTTAGTTATCCGCTGTTGACGTTTGTTGTTAGTTTGCTGGTGGGTATGTGACCACTAGAGAATTATTATTATTATTAAAAAAATGAGAAGGATTGTTTCATTTTGGTATGAGAGCCCTTATGGTTCTAGGTTTAAGGTTCACTGTACCTTTTGTGTTGGTGTTTAGGATTTCATGCTAGAGTCAATTATGTGAGTTAGTCAATTGTGTGTGGCATGGGGTCCTAGAACATCTTCTTCGAGCCTTCAATGAGATTCCACGATATGAGAGGTTTTTTGTGTAGTTTTGGTTTGTTTTTATGCTTGTTAGCCCCTGATCTTGGAAGAGCAGTGGTTAAAGGTGTTTGAGTCGTTGGTCGTGGACATGGGAATGGTCGTGGTTGTGGTCGGGTAGGTTCCCGAGGCTAGCGAATGTGTGGTCCAAAGTTCCACGAGGAGGTTCGTCAGAGGGTCGCAAGCGTATAAGGAGGGACCAGATAGGGGTTAGCCGGTGAACGTGTTGGACGTGCTGGGAACCCAGGTGTGGGGTCGAGATGATTGCTTAGCGGATCTGTTGACGTGATGTTGAAGCAGTTACCGAGAGGGGTACCAGTGCAGGCTCCAGTTGTGCTGCATGTGGCGGGGTGCAGCCGAGGATTGTTGCTATTGAGGGGATGGTGATTTCCCCTGAATACCGATAGGTCGAGGGGATGGGGGCTCCGAGAGTGGCAGAGGGGATGATTAGTTCCCCTGATACCAAGATCTTAAGGATTGTGGTCGAAGAGTGAGACGGTATAACTCGAAGACGGTGGTTTGAGAGTGAGATCAGTATGGGTCGAAGGTTGCGAGCTAAGGGTGGAGGAGTTGGGAGCAAGCAATGCCTAGGACGTGAGTATAAATATAACGAGGGAAATGTAAACTTCGAGAGTTGATGGTGGTTTAACCTTGAATTTTAGTTGTGTTGGTCGGTAGGCCATGGTTCTATGACCGGTGTGGTCATGAATGTGTGGCTGATGCGCCAAGATTGTATGGTCAGTGGTGCTAGAGTCTCGGAAAGGAGAGCTGCAACAGGTATGAGCCGGCAGGGGCAAGGTTGCCAGGTACATAAGTTCACGAGAAGCTTTCATGGTAGGATAAACTCATCGTTGCGACGTTGGTGGATGAAGTTCATTGTAGATGGACAAGGTTGCTAGATTCAAGGTTTTATTTAGCTTGCTGGGGGAAATAAGTCAAGTGGGTTGAGTTGGCTGTATGCAAAGCATTCGATGCTGTGAATCAAAATATGCGAACGTATTGTACTTGTTTGTTTTATTACGCTCATACTGATGATTTGATGTGGAGAATTGCCAAGCGGAAAAATTATTTTTGGAATAAGCTATCTTGTAGAAGTTTCCCTAAGAGATAAGTTACTAGAGGTTCTTGGATGGAAGAGAGGTGTCGATATTCGGGTGGTGGTGAGTTGATATCGGCATACTTGATTATTAGTCTAGTAGAGCTGAGGAAGTAACCTGAGGATTTGTTGAGCAAGGGATTCGTCTGTCCTAGTGTGTCACTAAGGAGAGTGTCGGCGTTGTTCGTTAAGAAGAAGGACAGGAGTTTTCGCTTGTGTATTGATTATCATGGTTTGAACAAGGTCATTGTGAAGAACAAGTACCCTCTTCCCAGGATCGTTGAGTTGTTGGATCAGTTGAGAGGTGCTACTTAGTTCTTCAAGATAGATCTGTCGTCGGGTTATCATCAGATCTTGATAGATGAGGCAGATGTGAGGAACACTGCATTCAGGACGAGGTATGAGCATTATGGGTTTGTGGTGATGCCGTTTGGGTTGACTAACGCACCAGCAGTGTTTATGGGATTGATGAACAGCGTGTCTTAGGAGTTTCTAGACGTGTTTGTCATCATTTTCATTGACGATATCTTGGTTTATACTAAGAGTCCTAAGGAGCATGCAGTGCATTTGAGAGCAATTCTGGAGAAGCTGTAGGAGCAGAGGTTGTTTGCTAAGTTGAGCAAGTGTAGTTTCTGGCAGCGAGAGATGGGATTTCTGGGTCACATTGTTTCTGCAGAGGGGGTTTTGGTAGATCCAGAGAAGATTCAGGCAACCAGAGATTGGCCTAGACCGCAGAATACCACAGAGATCATGAGTTTCCTTGGATTGGTAGGTTATTATAGGAGGTTTGTGCAGGGCTTTGCAAGCAAGGTACGTCCGATGACTAAGTTGACAGGGAAGAATGTTCCTTTTGTTTGGTCACATGAGTGCGAGGAGGGCTTTGCAAGCCTGGAGGAGATGTTGACTTCTACTCCAGTGTTGGCATTGCCAGAGCAGGGAGAACCCTATGTGGTTTATACAAATGCATCCAGAGTTGATTTGGGGTGTTTGTTGATGCAACATGGGAAGGTGATTGCCTACGCTTCGCGGAAGTTGCGGAAGCATGAATGCAACTCTCCTACTCATGATTTGGAGATAGCTGATGTAGTTTTTGCCCTGAAGATTTGGAGATCTTATATTTATGGTGCAAAGGTACAGGTGTTTAAAGATCATAAGAGCCTGAAGTATATATTCACTCAGCTTGAGCTGAATTTGAGGCAGAGGCGGTGGATGGAGCTGGTGGCGGATCATGATTTGGAGATAGCCTACCACCTTGGTAAGGCTAACTTGGTTGCAGATGCTCTAAGTCGAAAGCGAGCGGCTTTGGTTCAAGAGCAGGATATGGAGTTTCTGGTAGGAGAGATCAGTGCGTTGAGTTTGTGTGCGGTTTCTCAGGAGCCATTGGGTTTGGAGGCGGCTGATAGAGCAGACCTTCTGAATAGGGTGCGGTTGACTCAAGAGAAGGATTTGGGGCTGGTAAATGCCTCTAAAGATGTTGATTCAGAGTATTAGGTCTTAGCTAATGGTACTATATTGGTGCACGAGCGGATTTGTGTGCCCAAATATGAGGAGGTGAGGCAGGAGATCCTAAGAGAGGCTTAAACGAGCATGTTTTCTATTCATCCAGGAGCGACTAAGATGTACCGTAATCTCAAGAGGTACTATCATTGGGTCGGGATGAAGAAGGATGTAGCTATTTGGGTCGCGAGGTGCAATGTGTGCCAGCTAGTGTAGACTGAGCATCAATTTCCAGGCGGTTTGTTGTATAGTCTGTCTATTCCAAAGTGGAAGTGGGATATGATCACGATGGACTTCGTGGTAGGTTTGCGAGTGTCTCGGACCTTTGATGCTATTTGCGTCATTGTGGACCGGTTGACTAAGTCGACACATTTTTTGGTCATTAAAAAGACTGATGGAGCAGCGGTCTTGGCTAAGAAATATGTAAAGGAGATAGTCAGGTTGCATGGGGTGCCAACGAGTATTGTGTCTGATAGGGATCCCAAGTTCACTTCGGTGTTCTGGAGAGCGTTTCAGGTAGAGATGGGCACTAAGGTGTATTTGAGTACAACTTATCATCCCCAAACAGATGGGAAATCAGAGAGGATGATCCAAACGCTGAAGGTTTTTCTGAGGATATGTGTGTTGGATTGGGGTGGTCATTGGGCATATCACTTGTGCTTGGTAGATTTTGCTTACAACAACAGCTATCAGGCGAGTATTATGATGGCTCCTAATGAGGCGTTGTATGGGAGGTCATATCGTACACCGTGTTGTTGGACTCATGTGGGGGAAAGGAGCATGTACGGGGCGAGTTTTGTTTAGGAGACCTCAGACAAGATTCAGGTTCTAAAGCTGAACATGAAGGAAGCTCAGGATCGGTAGAGGAGTTATGCTGATAAGAAGAGGAGAAATCTTGAGTTTCAGGTGGGAGACAAAGTGTACCTCAAGATGGCCATGTTGCGGGCTCCGAACAGGTCATTGACAGAGACTAAGCTGAGTCCAAGGTACAAGGGTCCGTTCAGAGTGGTTGAGCGGGTGGGACCAGTGGCATACAGGCTGGAGTTGCCGGAGGTTATGTGTGTGTTCCATAAGGTGTTTCATGTTTCGATGTTGAGGAAGTGTCTTCAAGAGGGTGATCAGTTGTTGGCTAAGATTCCTGAGGATATTCAGCCCAACATGACTTTGGAGGCGAGACCGTTGAGGGTGCTCGAGAGGAGAGTCAAGGAACTTCAGAAAAAGAAGATTCTTTGATGAGAGTCAGTGGGAGTGGTATGTTGTTTCGGATGACGATGCGAGAGCGCGCTTTAGGGTGACGACCCAAGAGCGGGATTTTGAGACTCCCTGGATACTATAGTTGTGGTCCGCAGCTCGGTAGTGAGTCAGTATGTCTCGAGGGTTGCGACCTGAGAGCGGGGGGAGTGGATGTGAGTGACTTCCTGGATGTTATAGCTTAAGGCGGATAACCTGATAGTGAGTCGGCATGATTCGTTGGTTGCGACCGCGGATGGGAGAAGCACTGAGTTGTGAGCAAAAATGTCTAGGATGTAAGTATATTGGCTAGAGGGAGACCTCGGGGGTTCAGTCGAAGGTGTGCGGGCTGTTGCGACAGTTGCACGGGAAACCTTGGCTAATGGTGTCAGTCCGGTCGGAAGATGTGCAGGCCGTGTTGACGGTGGCACGGAGGTCATTGGCGGATGGACGGTGCTGCGGGATTCGAGGACAAATCCTTGTTGGTTGGGGAGAATTGTAACATCCGCAAACCAAAATGTGCGTTTTAGGGGTGGGTGTCGATCAACACCAGGGGGAGTGTCGATCGACACCAACAATTTGTGGTTCGACCAGATTGTTTTAATCCTAGATTTCGGGTTGGTTTGATTTAATTGGGTTGTCCAAACAGAGTATATAAGCGGGAACGACCCAAGTCGAGGATTTTTGGTGTTTTGTCGCCGCATACATAAGAAAAAGAGAGAAAAGAGAGAGTTTGTGAGTTTGGAGGTTCTTAGCTTGTTCTTGGTGGTTTTTGGTGAGATATGTTGTTGTGGAAGTGAGTGTTGTTGTTGGGAACGAGGGAGAAGCTTCTTAAGGTGTTGATTCCATCGTTTTTGAGCTAGATCTTCCTGCAAAAGAGGTGAGTGCTTGACCATGGCTTATCTAAGCATGAGATCTCTTTTTTTTTGTTGTTCTATGTTGTTTGTGGTGTTTTGCTTGCTTGGATTGGTTGTTTTGCTTGTTTCCATAGGTTTCTGAAGCGTTTGGGAGAGTATGGGACGGATTGGAGATGATTTGGAATGGAGGTTTGAAGTTTGGCTTCGTGCAGATCGTGTCTGCGAAGTCGGTGTCGATCGACACCGACCTAGTGTTGGTCGATACCAACCTGAACCGACACTTGTTTTCCTTTTTTGATGTGTTGATTGTGCTTGTTTGTTTTGCCTTAACAAAGGAATCCCAGTTGCTTGTGTGTATAACCCAGTAGATGAGAGAATTGCCTCACTGAGTGTTTATAACAATACTCATGCATCTCAATTTGTGTTTGTGGTGCAGGTAAAGACAAAGTGTGATCGTGGAATCAAGGCGATGAGGAGGAGGATGTTCTAGAGGCTTGATTGATTGTGGTCTAGCTATTGTTAGGTTGCTAGAGTTGAGTTGATAGAACATTGTAGGATGTCTAATTTTGTTATTCACTTGATTGGTTATTGGATTATGTCATATTGTCATTGTTGTAATTGTTGTCTGGATGTTTTCTTGCATCGATACAAGGGTGCGACGAAGCTCCGACCATTCATTGAACTGCCTGTCCTCACCATTCTTGACGTTATGTGCTGGCATGACTTATGGAAATCACAACTTCGGAAGACTCGTCTTTAGCTCTGATACCAAAATTGACACAACCTAACAAGGATAAAAACTTTGTGTTTGTTGATTTGTCGTGAATGTCCAATAGAAGGGGTGTCTTTAGCTCGTTGATTTTCTGAATACCGAACAAAGATGATTTGAATGTCGTTGATTCTTAAGAATAGATGAAATCCAAGAAGAAATAAGAAGTTTAAAGCTCTGTTTGATTCAATAATAAAGCTGCTTTGTTCAAACTACAAAGAAGCCTTTATATAGAGGCAATAGAAAGCAAAGAAACCCTAAAACGAATAGAAGTATTAACCGACCTTTAAGAAAAGAGTTGCTCTGTTGGTCCAAGGCAGGGATCAATTTCCCTCAAATGTGAAAATGCTAGACAATTCCATTTGGTCAGGGACTTTCACCTGGTTTTTTCCGGATTCTAAGGGGATTAGGGGATTCACCCTGAACCTCCTGATTAATAAAGAAAAAGAAAAAAAAAAATATATATATATATATATATATATATATTAACCGACCTAAAAACGTAAAGCCCACGTAATAGTATAACAACAAATAATAAAAGAAAACCCAATAAGTTACAAACGAAGATGAAAGAGAGAGAGATGCGCTGCATCACTGAGGATGATATCTCAGACTCATTAATATAGTTTCTTCCCATTTATGATCATACCAATGCCATTCGTTGTAATTGTTGTAGTAATATTCGAATACCTCTCAGTAAATTCACCACCCGACAATAGACTTTACTCATTTCAGCTCTCAACATGTTCAAAAAACAGCAAACACATTCCCCATAGGCCATCGCTATTTTCTTCATTTAATGATTTTTAAAAAAATCTGAAAAATTGTTACATTTGTCTGATTGTCTCGTTTATATTTCCCCTCTCCAACAACTTTTAATCCATAAAACAATGAATGCGTATCATTTTCATCAAATTCAAATTCGTATTCATAAACAAACACATATGAGTACGAATGTTTCCAATTCGTAATAATACTCCATGCGTAAGGACGTGCATAATTGATATTGAAAAAGGCAATACAAAGTTATGAACATCCGATTAAACTGAAACGATACATAAAAGATAAGCATGACAATATATCCAGAAATTACAAATGTTGCCTTTCTTTTGTTTTCCGCAAAAAATTATCCCCTATATATTAATAGAGAAACGTTCTCAAAAAAATGCTAACATGTCGTCGTTAGAAAGCTCTGGATACCAATAAATTTATTGTCATCATTTTTATGGATATTACACATAATTGCTTTTAAACGATTAAGGAATATTCTTTTACAATTAATTAAAAAAATATAACATTTAAATTTTAAAATTTATTTTAATCATTTTATAACATATTTAATTATTAAATATAAAATCATTAGATCTAAAACGTTTTCAAAACCAGAAATTATTCACCTATTAAAAAAATTGATTACTATTCACATATTTAAAGTTTCCAAAATAAAATTATCACAATAATCATTATTATAGGGAATTGACTTATTTAATACCATTGGTATAATATTGCACGGGTGAAACATATTCTTACGCAAAATTAAAAAAAAAAAAAAGAGCGGGTTATACATATATTTAGTTAATACATAATAGTTTAATTTAAAAATATTTTCACGGGTTATAGATATATATTTTTAAAACAAATTTTAGATCCTAGAAAAAAATTTATACATAACTCTAATTTTATCAGTATATATTTATTTCGCACATAGTGCGGGTTGATACCTAGTTCTTATTAGAATGACAGTGCAGTTTTATCGGCAAAAATGCAGAAAATTTCTAGAAAAATGAAATATTATTTTATATATAATTTCTTTTTATAATTGTATCATTGGGTAGGTGATATATGTTAATTCAGTTTGAGAAATCTATCTCTTTCTATTTCCTCCATTATTAGAGCTGCTCTTAAGTTCTTTCAGATATAAAGTTTTTCAAAAAAAACACATTCCCAAAACATTAGTTGTGTAATTTTTTCTCTGGAAACAAAAAGCAACATAATTTTACCAAAAATAGAGTAAAAAATCTATTATAAAGTAACATTTACTCTTACTTTACTCTATATCTTACTTTAAAATAGCAAAAATGATGAGATTATTCTACATTTAGAGTAACTCTAATATTTTCAACTCTATTTTTTAAACTAGTTCTATTTAGAGTAAAAAAAGAGTAACACATTGAAAAAAAACATACTTTATTTTAGAATTACTATATTTTATAGTAAAAAATAGAGATAAACATTGGAGATGGTCTTATTGATTTCTATTGAATAAACTTCCAAACATATGTCTTCGATCCCCTATATAATATTACGGAAGTACACAACCTTTTATGTTGACTATATAATATTTATAGATTGGTTACAAAATAGGTTAAAAATTAAATATAGGCTGGTTACAAAAAAAGTTATAGATTAATTGGTCAATCAGTGGGCTATATGAATACAATTAATAATATCCCGAAGAATCCTCTTAAGAGAATATCTCGATGATTTATACAATTTAAAAAAAGAAAATCTTTATTATTTCATGTATTGTTACACCATATATACTGTTAGGCGTATAACAAAAATAAAATTTTGGCAGTTAATCACACTTAATCGTGATTTCCGAGATCTTATTGCGTAGTTCAAAATAAAATCTTACCTAACACTCTTCCAAACTTTTAATATAAATCATTCAGATCTCCGTTCACTGAAATACATCGCTCACATTCATACAAAAAATGACAATCGTGCTAAATATGACCGTGCTAGAGCACATGTTGAAATTTCTTTTGTTTATTTTGTAATTTTATTCAAAATATCATATATGTGACTATTTTATTTGTTTTAAAAGATTTTTTTTATGGAACACTATGCCATGAAATCATATGGTGAATATGACTTATGAAAATAACATCTATTTTGTAAGATATATTCATAAAAACTTTTTTAAAAATAAAATAATCACATATACGATGTTTTGAATAAAAATTACAAAATAAACCTAGGGGTGTATTGAAACCATGATTTTGGAGGATTTTATGAGATTTAGAAAATTTAGAATTTTGATAGATTTTAGGGAAGTTGATATGATTTATGGTAAATTTTTTATTTGGATTTCTGTATTTTTAATTAAACAAATCTTCTCAAATTCTCGAGAATCCCTAAAACTTATTAAAATCCAAATCGACAAACTGTTTTGAATAACCGTGGATTTTAAAGTAGATTTTTAAATCATCAGTTCAATAACAATGGATTTTAATGGATTTTTTAAAATTCATGATTGAATAACATATGATTTATAAATTTTACACAAATCACTTTAAAATTTAAATATCAAGTTGAATATACCCCCTAAAGCACGGGTCATATTCTAGTTACTTGTTTAGAATTACAAATAAAATAAGAAATTATATTTTAAAAACAAATTAAGTAGGGATTTAACAAAAAAGCACAAATAAATTTTATATTGTATTCAAAAAATCTAATAAGAATCAAGTACTAGGAATTTTTGGCTTCTCTAGAAGCCATCACTAAAATATAACACAGATTTATTTCTGTAGATTTTTTGTTTGCTAAATAAAAACGTGTTATTATCACTTAGAATGACGTTTGTTTTTCAAATATTTTTATATGTGTTTCAAAGTAATTTGAAATTCACTAAAGAACAAAAAAACTTGAATGAAAGATATGTTCATCTATAATGTTCACCAGATCATCATGGGGGTATTTTTATGAATTAGAAACCATTTTTTCTCTATAAAAAAAACATTGTTAAAATGGATAAAACAAAAGCATCATATGTACTTAAGTACGTTTGTGTTACAAAAATCAGACAAGAAGCTGAGAATTCACGTTGACATGGGTCAAGAAGACTCAAGAGTCAAGACCCCAAGATTAAGGAAGGGGTAACATCGTCATTTAAAATAAAGAAACACCAACCTAAAACAAACGCTCATTTTAAGACGGCGGGACGACAATGTTCAATTCATACGTTACCATTACAACAACAATACACGAACCAAAAAGCTTACAAATCTCGAAACTTTAACTTCTTCAGACACAAACCAGTATCCGAATCCTATACCTACCCGAATATGCCGATCGGGTGGGTCAAATCTTTACATTGCAAATCAAGAGCCTTCGACGATGTGTATCATCATCACTCCAACAATGGTAAACTCGTATTGCCAAGTTACAGCTGCAGAAAAATCGTTAGAGACGTCGTCGATACCCGACCCGGATCCGTTAAGAAAAACCCAAAACCCGACCCGAGTTTACGACGTTTATGCTCTTCTTCTCGTCGACCGGAATCAGAATCCAACCCCAATCACCCGACCCGACGAAGCGTATCTGCTCGAGCTTCCTCTGAATCTGGTGCATTGCCCGTTCTCACCGATCTCCCCGACGGTCACCCGTCGAGAAACGTCGTGGAGATTATATTCCAATCTAGTTGGAGCTCCGATGAGTTTCCGGGTCGGGTTGAGATGATTTTTAAAGTCGAAAACGGGTCAAGAGCTGTGACCCGGTTTGAGGAATACAGAGAGGCTGTGAAATCGCGATCGCGTAAGGAATTGGGTTCCGATGACGTCGACGGCGGCGCGTGTGACGAAGACGCGAGGTGTTCGGCTGATGGGAATGAGATGATGAGATTTTTTCCGATGGGTCCGATTCCGGGTGGGATTAACGGCGGCGCGTGGGTTTTTCCCGGGGGTAAAGGAGCGGCGGTTTGTACGTTTTCAGGGAGCGGTGAAGCGCACGCGAGCACAGGCGGAGGAGGAGGGAGGAGAGCTATGTTGATTTGTAGAGTAATAGCAGGTCGGGTTGCGAAGAAAGGTGAATTCGGGTCGGATTCAGTAGCGGGTCGAGCTGGTGAGTTGATTGTCTTCGATGCACGCGCCGTGTTGCCTTGTTTCCTAATCTTTTTCAGATTGTAAAAAATAAAAATAAATAATTATAACAAAAAAAACAGAATTTTAAATTTTATATAATTTGGTTCCTTTTTTTTTTTTTTTATCGGCTTGGTATTTTTTATTTATATAAAATTTGGTACAATTTGTTGGTTTTTTTGTTTTGGAGACCAATATATACATTCTCATGTTTAAGGTTCAAAAATTTTGGCAGGATTCAATATTGAATAAAAATCATTGATGCATACAAAATTGAAATGGATAAACTATTCGTTAGTATAAGTGATGTTTGAATTAAATAAAAGATTTTTTTTGTTTTGTTTTGTTTGAATGCACATGTGTTAAGACAGATTCGTAAATTAATGGTGCACCCAAACAGGAACGGGAACCACGAAATTATACAGCAGAATACGTAAATTAATGATGTTGATCTTGTCGTTTAAATTCACTAATAAATGAGCTTCATATATCACCAAACAGATCACCAAGTGGTCTATATAATTCATTGACTGCCAAAGTGACAACTCAAATGCAAATCATGCATATATATAGTTTATTGTTAAAGTCACTACTCACTGATAATCTTGAAT
>NC_025692.1:19309313-19331818 GCF_000633955.1 Camelina sativa | reverse complement strand
CTTTTTTTTTTTTTTTATCGGCTTGGTATTTTTTATTTATATAAAATTTGGTACAATTTGTTGGTTTTTTTGTTTTGGAGACCAATATATACATTCTCATGTTTAAGGTTCAAAAATTTTGGCAGGATTCAATATTGAATAAAAATCATTGATGCATACAAAATTGAAATGGATAAACTATTCGTTAGTATAAGTGATGTTTGAATTAAATAAAAGATTTTTTTTGTTTTGTTTTGTTTGAATGCACATGTGTTAAGACAGATTCGTAAATTAATGGTGCACCCAAACAGGAACGGGAACCACGAAATTATACAGCAGAATACGTAAATTAATGATGTTGATCTTGTCGTTTAAATTCACTAATAAATGAGCTTCATATATCACCAAACAGATCACCAAGTGGTCTATATAATTCATTGACTGCCAAAGTGACAACTCAAATGCAAATCATGCATATATATAGTTTATTGTTAAAGTCACTACTCACTGATAATCTTGAATTACACAATAATATTTGTCGCTATTGGTCTTATTACAAAAGTTATCTGAGGAATGAAGATGAGTTTTCAGAAGAATGATACATTATGAGGAAATGTGTTAAATACGGTACATTATGATTTGAACAAAATGATTACGTGAGAATTGTAGAGACGCATACGTAAATATTCTCGTCTTTAAATTCAAATTTAAGGAACCGATACATGCATACGTGAACCCGATAGACGTGGTCTTGTTTTGGTCGAAGAGTGAGAGGAGCAACGAGGCTAAAACAAAACATGAATTTGTTTTTTTTTTCTCGAATTGAAGTAGAAATGTTTTTTTTTTTTTTGGGACAAACACATGAGTTCATTCATTCAAACCAAATAAAGGTACAACTGGAGATTCAAAGATCCCAAAGTTTAAAGAGTTACAAGAGTAAGTATTCTCCAATACCATAAACAAGAAAATAAAAGACATCGAGGTGCATACCATGAGAGCTATGAAACAAATGCTATGAAGCAAATAGGAACATGTGAGATCACAGATACTCGAAAGATTATCATCGAAGAAAACGATTGATGACAGGGTTGTCAAGGTCAAACGACACTTAGACGTTGTAGGAGGATCCAAAGCCAAATCACTCGCCAAGACGAGGTACACTAAAAGTGCAATGACAGAGATTCTGGGAACCATTGTTTTACGGTTCAAGGTAGGAGGATGTAGAGCCCAAGTCAGAAGGTAGCTTCCATTAGAGCTAGGGTTGTCTTCAATCCATAAGGTCCGAGAGATGGGAGAGGTACTGAAGTAGATTGTCTTGAAGTCGTCAAGTGGGTAAATTGGGTTGCAGGGTGATAGACCATAAGACTTTAAGCCAACACAAACAGACCTTCCAAAGAAAACTAAAGCCATATGCCAATGATAAAAGTCGAACTGTAACAATACAGGTGGGTTCTCTCTCACTTGAGGCCCTTGGCCAAGGATATTAAGAAATCCACACAAAGCATGTAGTCAGTAGGACCAAAGAAAATGCAGAGTAGGCTTGGTCGATTTAGTTTTGAACAACACGGACAAGGTTTGGTTGAAAAAGGATGGGTGAAGCTTCGGTTCCAAGCTCTTGAGGGTATAAAGCATATTCAAAAAGAGGTTAATATGCACGTAAGTGGGATCAGGAACCGGGTATGTGATATATGGACTGAAGAAGCTTCAATAATCACCGCTCTTAAGTGACATTATCATAATGTCGGAACTCTTTAAGCCTTTAACAACATGAGTAAAAATCCTAGATGTTTCAGTAGGCAAGGTTCTCATAAGCATAAGAGTTGGGCACAAACAACCTTTCAATGTGAAGCTTATAAACTCATGATTCATAATCCTAGGTGAAGCTAATGGTAGGGTTCTCAAAGGCTTCTTGTATAGCCAGAGCAACAATGGCGTGTTACTAGCTATTTTCAGTCTTCGGACAAAAGCTTTCAGTAAGCACCATCTATGTTCACTAAGGGTAGACCCAGAAGGAGTAAGAGCAGACCTGTCCTTTAGTAGATGATAACCGGAATCACCATTTGAAGGATTGGGCGCTTGGATATAAGGCAGAGAACCATGAGATGCTAGCATGCTGAAAACAGATCTGAGTCTCATCCACAGAGATCCTAAGGCTGTTGTGGATGGCCCAGGAAGATGAAGAGCGCAGCGGCTAACCAGAGAGAATGCAGGATTCAGCAACTCTAGAGGGAGCAGACTTGGTTCTGCCAAGGTCAGGCGGTGACAGGGAGTTGGGCCGGGGGTCCAATCGCGGAGGAAACGCACCACTCTGCAAGATTCATCATTAGCCATCACCGTCGTCTTTGTCGCGCAAGACTCGAGTGACGAGGAGAGATGAGGTTCTACAAGAGCGAGGCGCAATCCGGATCTAGGCGGTAAGGAGCAGGTGGACTCTAAAAATGTCGGCAACCAGGTTGATGATAGTGCCTTAGAGGGTAGATTTTGTCGTTTTCCACCTCCGTCTGGCATCAGTGATGAACAAGAGTTTGTCGCTGCCTGGATTCGTTGGTAAGAGTTTACAACGGTTAAAAAAGAACCAAAAAAGGGGAAAAAAGAAATGAAGATTGGGAGAAAAGGGTAACAGAGGCTTAGAAAAGAAGCGGGGAACGAGAACTTCCGATACCGGCGAGCAAAAGTCCCACCAGCGTTGGAGGAAGAAAGTTGAAACGGCGCCTCGATGTTCGTGGCTAGGAGAGAAATATTAGGGCGAACTGAAAGTAGAAATGTTTACATTAAATATTTACGGTGTAATAATTTTCACTTTTTTACATTAAAACATGATGCCACTCATTGTGAGTGAAGTTTTTTTTTGGGTAAAAATTGTGATGAAGTTGTCAAACAAAGCCAGTCAAAATATTATTTTCTTTAATATAATTTTTTAAAAAATATTAGAGATCCAAACATTTTATTTGACAAAAGAAGATCACCATTTAATCGTACTCTTTCTTTTTTTATAAATTCGTTTTGTCTACTACACAATTTTAATCCGTCACCATCGTTCTGAGTCATATAAACGTAGATTTGAGTACGATACAATGCACTTCAACATTTCTAACAGAAGTTAGTTATGGATTAACTTTACTTATTTGTTGGTCATCAAGGCAGATTAAAGTTTGACTATGAAAAAGCGTGATCAGAAAAAAGATAATCATGAAAATTGAAGATTTGGTGGATGACTAACTTACATTATGATGATGATCAATAATTACATGACCAAGTGGAAATCCTAATAATAGTTCTTTACATTATGCACTTAATTATTTAATTTATCTATGATAACATATATTTAGAAAAACAGACAATACATGTGGTAGTATGTCAACTGTTTTAGACAAATTTTTGAAATTTTTAATTGCAGCAAGCATTTGCTTTCAAGCAACAGGTTGATATTATTATATTTAATTATCCGTTTTGTATCTAACTTTCTACTGTTTAATGGCATTCATATGGAATTATAGGAAATCTAAAGGCAACCAAATAAGATATACTCCCTCCATTTCAAAATATAGGATGTTTTAACTAAAACACTTAGATTAATAAATTTTTACTTTTAACAAGTTCAACCAATCAGAAACAATACTGCATAATATAAAATAAGAAATTAATGTAAAATTTACATAGAAACTTGAAAGGATCCTATATTATGAAACAAAAAACTTCTCTAAAACATCTTATATTTTGAAACGGAGGGAGTACATCTTAAAGAAGTTTATCTCACATTATATAATACTTCCTCCGTTTCAAAATATTAGATGTTTTGAGTTAAAATATACAGATTAAAAAAATACTACTTTTAAAAAGTTCAACCAATCATAAACAAGACTGCATAATATATATAAAATATTAAACTAATGTTAAAGTTGCATAAAAACTTAAAAACATCCCATATTATGAAACAAAATAACTTCTCTAAAACATCATATGTTATGAAACGGAGGGAGTATGTGTATATAGTAGTTGATTTTTATCAAACAATGAGATGAGAGGGACAACCAAACAGATATGAATGAAAGATAGAAGTAAAATACAAGCAATTAACATTTGTTAAGTTTGATTGGATACTTATATTTCAAGTTTCATTCTTTGTACTGAACCCATTCAACTTCTCGATCTCATGTGTCCAAGCATGAACCTTAACTTTCTAATTATAATCCTTCATATATTATATTACTATTTAACGGTGGGACTATGCAAAACATAATAATAAAAATATTAAAATAAAAAATAAAATAAAAAATTGAATGTTAAGAGAAAAAAATATTTAAATGATTGCTTGCATAAGGTAAGGTAACAAAAACATATATGGTTTTGTTTTTACAGTCGATGTTTTTTTTATATATACATCAAAGTACGGTACATGTTTATGCATTCATTTTTGTCAGACTAAATGCTTTATTTTGCTAGTCGTTTAGCTTCCAAGCATGAGCTTGTGAGTGACAGATGTTTGGGCCTTTAACCAATATTAAACCTAAATCAATCGAATTGTGTTTAGTACGATGAATACGATATCATGACTATAATGTATACTTTAAGATTCAGTAAAATGTATTTTGCTGGTCATGCTAATTAGTAACTTCGACGCATGAGTTTGTACTTTGTATTAGACAACTAGTTTGTCTTTTTACCAAAAACCTTTTTTCTTTCTGTATATATATATATATATATATATATATGAACGTAAATTTATTCACCAAAAGAAAACATGAGTGACATATATATATGATGCATCTCTAGTTTTTTTTGTTAATACATATTCCCTCCGTTTGCGCCAAAAAAAAAAAAAAGAAACTTGTTCCCTCCATTCTTTTATACATGATCTCTTTTAAGCTATATATTTTTTTTCCTAGAATATATGATTTTCTCACAAATCTATGCAAAATTAATTAGGTTTTTATAAGTTTTTAACAATTTATATTTTGCATTTTATTTTTTTTATTGGTTGAATTGTAGGTAAGTAGATATTAAATAATGTTTTTATTTAAAAAATAAACAAAAAATAAATGATTGCTTAATTTATGTGTCAAACTCTAAAAAATCATAAGTATATAAAAAACATAGGGAGTATTTTTTTATTCATTTTCCTTCAACCCAAAAAGGGGGAAACATTTGAGATTACATACACTCTAAACTAGAAAATGAAAAAAAACTGAGATGAAACAAGATTGGAAACTTAAATGAAGCAATAAATTGGGATTAAAGACTTGGGAAAGATGAACTATCTCTGAAAAGAATGAAACCATCATGCAAATTGAATAAGAACTGGTTATATTATGGATACGCTGACGGTCGAGACCTGCAAGCTTTGCCCGAATGAGGATCGGAGTTGAATTTCCTTAACAAGTGACATACAATAGTCGGTTTAAAGACATCGGTGTGAAGCCTTGAGTTTCTTTTTCTCCACAGCGCATAAACAACCGCTTGACATATGAATTTCCTTAACAAGTGCATCTTTAGTTTATCGTTTAATGAAAATAGATTTGAAGAAACACAGCATGGAACCATAACGATATGGTGGTGGCGGAAGTCAACTTCTTGTCGCAAACTAGAGAGTCTTAGGCGATCATTGGGCTGAGTTGAGTTCAGATCATTGAGGGAGGATAGGCAATTAGTCTTTGACCAATATTAGTCTAAGGCTCTGTTCGTTTTTAACTCTCTGGATTAGCGACAGCAACAGAAATAATAGACACAAACAGAATCGTAAAATCAAAGACTAATATGATGCACCATGACCCAAGTCTTATTCTAATACCTTATTTCAACAATGTCGATGGTTGTAGGGTATAGAACAAAAGTAAAATGCATAGAACAAAAGTAAAATGCAACCTTCAGTTTAAACACCATTAGTTCAGTAATGCGATGTATAATTTGCTAATCCGATATATAATTTGCTAATCCCATTTTTATTTTACATCGGGTAAAAGTTATTGAAATTTTCATATCATTAAAGATTTATATCAATACTAAGATTAAAATTAAAACCCTCATTTATCAATTGTTTTCCCACTGGAGTCCATTTATAATTTTATATAATCTCTATGTTGAAAAAAAAAAAAAACTATTATTATAATATAGCAAAGAGAGGAGACGAGAGAATGAAATAACTTTATTGCTTTCTTGGTGTTGTGTGTTATGTTACAATGAGCCAAACTAACATATATATATATATAGGTGGTAACTACTTGGGGAGGAAGCAAAGGATTAAGTGATAACTATCACTAATGGATATATATAACTATTAGATAAGTGTAAATAGATAATCATTATCCAATTTTTAACATTTCCCCTTAATTATCCATAATTACATACTGCTTTGTTAAAAATCTTATTATGAAAAAACTCACTGAAATAAAAATCATGATAAGGGAAAAAGAGTACAATAATATTATTTCCCCCTGGAAAAGATTATGTTAATCTTTTCTTTATAGATCTCGTAGATGATGCATTCCAATACTATGAATATGTTTTCTGAATGTTGAAGTAGGAAGTGCCTTAGTAAATAGGTCTGCTATGTTATCGCTTGAGCAGATATGTTGGACGTCAACTTCCTTCTTTTTCTCGAGCTCTTGAGTGTAGGAGAAAAATCTTGGGGGTATATGCTTAGTTCTGTCGCTTTTGATATAACCTTCTTTGATTTGGGCGACGCATGCAGCATTGTCTTCGAATAATGTTGTTGGCTCTTTATTGATGACTATTCCACTCGATTCTTGTATGTGGTTAGTTATTGATCTGATCCATACACATTATCTGGATGCTTCATGAAGCGCAATTATTTCTGCATAATTTGAGGAAGTGGCGACCAATGTCTGTTTTTGTGAACGCCACGAGATTGCAGTTCCTCCAATTGTGAAAACGTATCCAGTTTGAGAACGAGATTTATGCGGATCCGATAAATATCATGCATCTGCAAAACCAACTAGACTGAATGCACGGTTTCTAGGATACAATAATCCCATGTCAATTGTACCTTGAAGATAACAAATATATGTTTTATCTCATTCCAATGCCTACGTGTAGGGGATGAGTTGTATCTTGCAAGTAGATTAGTAGCGAATGCAATATCCGGTCTTGTGCAATTTGCAAGATACATGAGTCCACCGATAGCACTCATATAAGGTACTTCAGGACCAAGTATTTCTTCGTTATCTTCATAAGGTCTGAATGGATCACTATCAACATTCAGAGATCTATTGACCATTGGGATACTCAAAAGATTCGCTTTATCCATATAAAAGCGTTTGAGGATTCTTTTTGTATAATTTGATTGATGCACAAATATTCCATCTTGGAGATACTCTATTTGGAGCCCGAGACAAAATTTTGTCTTTCCAAGATCTTTCATTTTGAACTCTTCTTTCATATGAGTTCTTGCATCATCAATATCCTTTCGAGTTCCAATTATATTTAGATCATCAACGTATACAACAATGATCACAAATCCCGATGGAGATTTCTTTATAAAAAGGCAAGGGCATATTTCATGATTAACGTACCCTTTCTTCAATAGGTATTCGCTTAAGCGATTATACCACATGCGTCCGGATTGTTTTAATCCAAAAAGTGATCGCTGTAATTTGATTGCACAAATTTCATTACACTTTGAGTCTAATACCTCAGGAATCTTAAATCCTTCTGGGATTTTCACATATATATATATATATCATTATCCAATGATCCATATAAATATGCAGTCACAACATCCATAAGATACATTTCTAAATTATTAGAAGCCGTTAGGCTCATTAAGTACCTGAATGTAATTGCATCCATGACCGGAGAGTATGTTTCCTCATAATCAACTCCAGGTCTTTGAGGAAAACCCTGTGCAACAAGTCTGGCTTTATATCGTGTGATTTCATCTTTCTCATTTCTTTTTCGCACGAAAACCCACTTGCATCCAACAAGTTTTACTTCTTTAGATGTAGTGACAAGAGGTCCAAAGACATTTCTTTTATTGAGGGAGAGCAACTCAATTTGCATAGCATTTTTCCATTTCTCCCAATCAGGTCTATGCTGGCATTCTGATACTGATCTTGGATCTGGATTATCTTTTTCATGATTGAACTCTTTAGATACAGAAAAAGAGAATATTCTATTATCATCATTGATTTCATCTATATCCCATAAAATTCTATCTTGGGTATAGTTTATAGAAATCTCATATTTTTTCTGTATCGTCCCGAGGACTTTTCTCTTTATTTGGTTCTTCTTGAACCTTGTCACTTTCATCTCCCATTTTCTTTTTCTTTTGGGGATTTTTATTTTTAGAGCCAATTGGCCTCGCCCGTTTTAGTTGAACCTTAGGTTCATTGGCTTTGCTTCCATCGAATTCCTCTCTAGGAATTTCAACTCTTGATGGTGCATTTGCAGCGGGGATATATGACTTCGTCACCCTTTTTGTATCTATGAACAAATCAGGTAATTGATTTGCCAAATTTTGTAAATGTATAATTTTCTGAACTTCCAGCTCACGTTGATTTGTAGGGGGGTCAAGATATATCAAAATGGTGTAGACCATGTAATATCTTTTGGAACTTGTGTAATTCCTCCCCCTAAAGCTGGAAATTCATCTTCATTAAAATGGCAATCAGCAAAACGTGATGTAAACATATCACCAGTTTGCAGTTCAAGATATCGAATTATACTCGGTGATGAATAACCGACGTATATACCCAATCTCCGTTGAGATCCCATTTTTGTGCTTTTCGGTGGGGCAATAGGAACATAAACTGCACAACCAAAAATACGAAGATGAGATACATTTGGCTCTTGACCAGATGTTAATTGTAAAGGGGAATGTTTATTATATGTGCTTGGTCGTATTTGGACCAATGCTGCAGCATGCAATATAGCATGACCCCATACAGAAATTGGGAGCTTTGTTCTCAATATTAACGGTCTAGCAATGAGTTGCAGCCGTTTAATTAAAGATTCAGCCATGCCATTTTGTGTATGAGTATGAGGAACCGGATGCTCAACATCGATTCCTATTGACATACAATAGTCATTAAAAGCTTGTGAAGTGAATTCACCAGCGTTATCAAGTCTGACTTTCTTTATGGCATTATCAGGTGAGCTTTCAACCTGATTATTTGGGCAATGAATTTTGCGAAAGCCGTATTGCATGTTGTCAATAGACACACATGTGACCATCTACTAGACGCGTCAATCATTACCATGAAGTAACGAAATAGCCCACATGAAGGGTGGATAGGTCCACATATATCACCATGTATTCTCTCTAAGAACATTGGTGATTCATTCCCAACTTTGGTTGGCGATGGCCGAATTATGAGTTTTCCTTGAGAACATGCTTTACATGAAAACTTACCAGATTGAAAAATCTTTTGGTTTTTTAATGGATGACCATTTGAATTTTGCACAATGTTCCGCATCATGACTGAACCAGGATGTCCAAGTCTTTCATGCCAAATCTTAAATGTACTAGTAAGCTTAGATTTTACTGTAACATAAGATGCAATCATATTTATTTTTGTGCAATATAATCCAGAGGATAACATTGGCAATTCTTCCAATATGTGTTTCCTCTCAGATGTGATGCAAAGATATTCAATGTCATTTTTATTCAGAGTCTCTATATGATATCCATTTCTTCGGATATCTCTGAAACTTATCAAGTTTCTATGAGACTTAGGGGAATATAATGCATCGATTTCAAATTTCGTTCCCCTTGGCATTGAGAAATTGGCTTTCCCAAAGCCCATAATGATCTTTGCATTTCCACATATAGTGCTCACGCTTCCGGCGGAGTCTTTTATTTTGAAGGAGGAGAAATATTTTATATCTTTAAGTATTGAGTGGGTTGTAGCACTGTCTGCTAGACACATATCTCCATGCTCAATCTCAAAATTTGACATTTTCTGAGATAAAGCATTTATAAAAATATGCATTAATAAAATAACATAAAATCTTACAAAGGTTTGTTATATGTATTATAAGAAAACCATTATTCAAAAAGACTTTTATGAAGAAAAAAAAACATAAAGTACATATAAAACTATTACAAGCATATCATGTCATAGTGATTTTATTCGCATGATTTCCCGTTTTCATGATCAACGAGAAAATCTGCGATATCTAGATGGGTTTCATCATTTAGGCCATGGAAGCAAGGTCCAGCTTCATCGGAGATGAGGTTGGTCTCCACATCTCTTTCTTTTGCCTTTTGAGATGTTTGATACAGATCGGCCAAATGATTTGGTATACGACAGGTTTGGAACCAATGTCCTTTTATGTCGCATCTGTAACAAGTACTCTCATCTTGTTTCTTCAAAACACGACCAACATCATTTATTTGTAGATTTTTGTTGGGTTTTCTTGCGTTGAAGTTATTGGGAGAGAAACCCCTTCCTTTTCCTCGTCCACTACCTCCTCCACGATCGCGACCACGGCCTCGACCGCGTCCACGTCCTCGTCCTTGCCAATTATTGTAGCTAGATGTAGCAACATTCACTTCTGAAAGTGGAGCTGATCCAGTTGGCCGAGTTTGATGATTCATCATCACGAGTTCATTATTTTGTTCAGCACCAAGAAGAACTTGCGTTAATTCAGAATATCGAGTATATCTTCTTTCTCGATATTGTTGCTGCAGGATTACATTTGAAGGATGAAAAGTCTGAAATGTTTTCTCGATCATATCATAATCGGAAACATTCTCTCCGCAGAGAATCATCCTGGAAGTGATTCCGAACATAGCAGAATTATATTCACCTACAGTTTTGTAATCCTAGAACCGCAGATTTAGCCATTCATGTTTGGCTTTTGGTAAGATCACTAATTGGTGATCAAACCTATCTTTGAAAGAGATCCAAAGATCTGCGGGATTTTCTCTCGTGATGTATTCATTTTTTAAACTATCATGGAGATGGTGACGCAAAAACGTCATGGTTTTTGCTTTTTCTTCTTCTAACCCATTTTCTGATGGATCAAGGGTTTTAAGAAGCCAATTTCTTTTTAGATACATTTTTACATCTAATGCCCATGTCATATAATTATTTCCAGAGATTAAAGGCAGCGATCTTAAGCTTTGCCATGTTTTACATGATAACTATATAAATACCAATATAATTTGTTAAATATAAATTTTTACGAAGAAAAAAAAAACTTTTGTAAAAGCTTTTGTTAAAAGGAGAAAATATAAAATAGTATAATCTATAATAGATTCATAATATAAAACAATCATTTTTAAGAAGCATAACCTTCCATATGATTGTAGAAAAATGCATTAACCTTTTATAAGATCGAGGAGGCAAAGCCTACCATATGATCCAAATATATAGATCTAAATATATGATCAAGGAGGCAGAGCCTACTATTATGATCAAGATTATAGATCTAAATAATCGAGGAGGCAGAGCCTACCATTATGATTAAGATTATAAATCTAAATAATCGAGGAGGCAGAGCTTACCATTATGATTAAGAAAGATATACGATCAAGGAGGCAGAGCCTACCATTATGATTAAATACAAAATAATAATACCTTACTCTATAGTAGTATAATAATATATGCATATAAAATTAAATTAAACTCAAATAAATTTGACATAATTTAAATGTTACCTTGAATTGATGACAGATGAGGTGTTGAAAATAAAACTATTATTATAATATAGCAAAGAGAGGAGACGAGAGAATGAAATAACTTTATTGCTTTCTTGGTGTTGTGTGTTATGTTACAATGAGCCAAACTAACATATATATATATATAGGTGGTAACTACTTGGGGAGGAAGCAAAGGATTAAGTGATAACTATCACTAATGAATATATATAACTATTGGATGAGTGTAAATGGCTAATCATTATCCAATTTTTAACATTCTAATATATATCATCACAATAACAGAATATAGAAAAACAATTAATTAATTTTATATTTAGTAACGAACCAAGCCCATTCAATTCCCATGGGAGCTTCTCGTATATAGATGGAACACGAAATTTTGCAAAATCCAAATTTAAATTTATAATCTTCGTCCGTTGTTCCATAAATTAAAAAAAAAAAAAAGAAAAAACATAAATTAACCGACCAATTGACCCAAATCTAAAAACCAGCGCATTATGCTTAAGGTTTTCGCATTGTCTTGCCCACTAATTTCTCCAATTTTAAAAATAATAATGACTTCATCGATACTCAACGAGAACATACAATGGCTTTCCTTCTAATCTCTCCCTCCCCTGCAAATTTTTAAATATTGCACACAAAGAAAAATATATAAACCTCCACGTACTTAATTATATTACTATGAAAGTAACCCGGAAAATAAAATTCATGAACGTTAACTTACATTTAATTCGGGTAACTCGATAACGCATGCACATTCAACGACATCTGCTCCAACTCTTCCTAATACAGTAAATATATATTCATCAAGATCAGTGAAAAATGTTTCGAGTTTATAATTGAATCTAGTAGGTCTAAGGGTAGGAACACCATTGAAAACTTTAATTCGAGGAATTCTAAATAAATCAATGTCAGTATGATTGCAAGCGTTTTCGTATTTTAAAGAAGTGGCAAATGATTTGCAAGTTATATTCTTGACAATTTGAGAAATTGTAATTTACTGAGCAAATTCATGGCAGCACAGAGAGTCCCGCCCGTAGCAATAAGATCATCTACGACCAATGCTCTATCACCGGAATCTACAGCTTCGACGTGCATTTCCAACCGGTCACTTCCATACTCCAACTCATACTCTTCGAATATTATTTCGCCTGATTTTGAATAATATAAAGTTAATTTTGTTTTATTGTTTGGCCTTTAACAATAATAAAAATAAGAAAAAAAGAATATTGTTGATAAAAGTTTGGTATAGTGTTTAACCGGGTAATTTCTTGGGTTTACGAAGAGGGACGAATTTTGCTCCAATGGCTAATGCGATGGGTGTACCAAATATGAAACCGCGAGCCTCTATACCTTTAAAAAAAATCGACTACCACATTTTAACTGTCAATTGTATATAGTGATACTGTTGAGTCTGTGGTAACTAGGGGCAATACGAATAGGACACTACACACGACGTGCATGCGAGAGACACCGAAGAGAAACCCTAATTCTCCTACTGTTAAATAAAGATTCCTTGAAAACATTCTTGTAAAGGAAGAGACAAAGTCAAGAGTATTGACTTTAACAAAAGAGAAAATGAAAAAGAAAAAAAAAAACCCCTGAAGACTTGCTCTTTTGTCCGTAGAACAAACGCAAGAGACATATTCTAGAGCACAGGGCAACTTAACGATTCAAAGGACCAAGTGTACATATGGTTTTGAACTTCTAATATATAAATTCTTATTTATTTTTACGTGTACATCTCAGTATGAGTACAATGATATCAAATTCCTTTAGCACGTGCAATTATATGCATTTGAATAGGGTCCGAATACATCATACAGTTTTCATACTTTTATAGTATTTATAAATCGGGGTCCAATGATTAAGAAAAATATTATATCAGATATATGTTTGATTAAAAAAAATCACAGTCTTCGTATACTTTGAAACGACCATATATTGTAACAGCAAAACATTAGAAATTACAGTTATGTAATAGATCTACATGTCACATGTTGATGGTTTATAATTAAGTTGCAATGACCATTAAGTCTAGTAGTAGTCTACTGTAATGTATGCTCACAATTTCTAACCGAAATCGGGTGTTTTGTTTTATAACTCAAAATGGTATTAAGATGCTTCTAGTTTAGCATTTGCACTACATCTTATGTCTAATGCACCCAAACATATTAAAAGTCATTTGAAAAAAAAAAAAAAAAAAAAACTGTATTGATAAAGAAAGTCGTTGAATAGCAATGATGAGAGGAAAAATAGAACGGCTCCAGATGGTTGCTTAAATTTGAAAAAATGGGTTAAACAAAATTGGGTTAAATAATATTTAATTTATTCATCTCCAAAATAGTGGTTGAATAAGTTGAACATTTTTGCTGTAGGATTAGTTTATTTTTTCAATTTTTTAAGTTGAACGGGTTGAATAGTTTTTTCCAACCTGTTCAACCTTTTTAATGCAAATGGTGATAATTGGTTGAATAATTTTTTTTCAACCGATTCAATCTGTTCAACCCTGCAACCATTTGCACCCGTAAAACTTTATTTAAGGGCTAACCCTTTTAAAAAGGTAGCATCCATAAATCAACCACCCATTTATCCAAACCAGATTCCAACACTTACACTTTAAGAATGTCTAATCAGATTATTTTCGTTTTATGTTTCAGTTTTTTTTTTCAATATATGAAATACAAAAATCAAGTTGAAGTTGCATTTCACTTGGTGTCCTATTTTTTGTTTTGGAAATTCGAATAATAAAAAATCGCGCTTTTCGCATTTCGTCTTTTTTTTTATGTTAAAGTTTCATCTCGGTTTGGTTAAGGTAAAACCTTGAATATGATACACTTGTAGCAAACATTCATACCACTATGGCACAGTTGTCTTATTATCATATTATGAATCATGATTCCTAAACAACACAGATCAACTTCATCCAATTTTTATATTATCTTCTTCAACTAAATGCATCAAGATAATTATATATTATATTTTTTGCCAACACGAGGTTTATATATTAATGAAAATTAGATAAAGCAAAGAATAAAATTACGACAAAAAAATAAATTACTTATGTTTTGACTTTATATCTATAGAAAACTATGTATCTAAATAATAGTACCTGCAACCACCGAGATGTTCATGTGTCGATACCTCTCAACAAACAAATCAATAGTGTCTTTAAAAGCTTTAGGATCTAGCAGCAGTGTTGTTATGTCTTGGAACATTATTCCTGCAATTTTCACATTATTATTCTTAAATAATCTAAACCCACTTCCAATCAAGAAAACAGTACTTGCATTGTATCCATAACTTCCCAAGTCGTATAAGAAATTTTTGACCGTGATGACAACAATGTTACAATTTTTCTCAGTAACCAAAAAAAAAACAGAGACCTTAAAAGAAACATCTAATTATTAAATATAAAACTGAGGAAGAAAATAAAACTAACCTTTCTTGGGAAAATCTGGAACGACACGGATCTTAGTTTTGATGCCATCGATACGAGGATCCTTGACTTCGTTCTCAGACATTTTCTACAGACTCTAAGAACCCAAAAAGGAAATCTTTTGAATCAAATAGGAATTGATATAAAGAGTACAGAGAGGGAGAGAGAGTTCATGGAGAGAATGAAAGAGAAGGCATCCATACGAGTTTACTTATAGAGAGAATATTTTTGTAATATTATTTTATTTTCAAGTGTTTTTTTAACCTGTTTTGTTTGTCAGTCAAAACGATTTAATACTTATTTTATTTATAAATTTGTTTCCAAATATTCACGACACTATGTCAATTAAAGAATATATATGTTTTCAAAAATAATATCCTACTATATTAATTGGGAAGTACAAATATGAAACTAACCTTAAAATGTATAAAAAAATTACATTCAATTGCCATTAAAAAATAATTAAGCTTAATTCACTAATTTAAATAAATATAATTAATTAAAAAATAAAAACACTTACAGATCAAATATTTAAAAATCTAAAAAAATCTAAAAAAAAATTCTCTCTCCAATAAATTATGGACGAAATTACTAATTATTTTTTTAAAAAATATATAAACCAATCAGTATTTTAAAAACTAAAATTTTATATCCATGTGTACAATACAATTATTTTTAATAACTAAATTCGAAGATTTTGTTAAGATTTCAAATTATGATTGTCCTATCATCTTTATTTTATTTTATTTACAAATTGTTTGGAATTTTCATATAATACTTATAATTATAAAATGCATATTTTTCTGCATATGTTGTGATTTGAATTTTTTAAAACGAAGATATATTACCCAATGTATGAAAATATGTGTTTTAATTTCCACATTGGTGGGTTGGCAAAACTAAATTTATATACATGATAGATTAATAATTTTTATTTGCTTACAATTATAATATTAAAATTACTATGTTCTATTTCACAAAATAATGATGCAAATAAAACAAACAAACAATATAAAACTGTAATAATACGTCAAAAATAATATACTATAATATTCTAAAATAATTAGTATTCAATTAGACTAATAGATTTACATAACAATTAAAAATAAATATTATTTCAAAAAAAATAACTATTTTAAAAAACTAAAACAATAATTTTGATTATTATATTATAAATTTTTAAAAAAATGTTGATCCGTGCTTTAAGCACGGGATATCCCTTAGTTTTATATGAAAACTGTTACCACAATAAGACTCTGCAGTTCAAACAGACTGTTTGTCTAATAATACGAACTATAAGTTTTTTCTAACAATATATATGGATTGACGAAGCAAATATCTCGTCAAGAAAATTGCGAAATTAAATTTTGATGTTTTTTTGTAAAGAGATGAAAATGATTTAGGAAAATTTGACACCATGATTTCTTTTCTCGGCAAAACCCTTGGCGAAAGATTTTACTAGTTCGGGATGATTACAAACGTCCTCTCTCTACAATTAAAAAAATCTTGTGGAGATGAAGGATGTAATCTCTAAATTGTATCAAAAGCAAAACATAACTAATCAAGTGTAACAACCCTAACAATTTCTAACGAGTATTGTACTGAATACAAACAAAACGCATTTTTTAACTAAAACATAAGGCTAGTTTTGAATCTAAATAACATTGTAATAAAACAATACTCGGCTATCTGCATTTGACTGAAATCAAATCTAATTTCGTCACTAGCTCATTCAGTTTTTCTAATTTTCTCAAACTAAAAAAAAAGTAACTTAAAATTCTAGGTGAAAAATGATGTGTGCAGTGATGTCAAAAAATAATGATGCAATTGAGCGAATTCGCTTGCTTCAGGACACTGCTTTTAATCATATTTTCTTATGGCTCTTTCATTTTAGGGGTAATGAAACAGTGATTAGAAAAAAAAACTGTAAAAAAGTTTTCTCACGACGTATGAGTACAAATGGTCTATTGCATCATCTTACCTTCTACATTATGCGACGACATTAAACTCTCCGTTTTTTTTTCCTGGAAACATAAACTTGCCGACAAAAAAGAAATCATGATATAGCGTGATCATTTTGAGAGTTTTCTCTAATGATGTTTTGTTTGAATGGGAATAGTCAAAATATCCAACTTGTAGAAGGAGATAAAATGTAGCTGACCGATTTATATATATATTTTTTCTGAAATATTCTAGTTTTATTTTTTTTTTTCACTTTTGGCATGCACTTTCTTAAGAAAAATTCGAAACCACGTTATATAGTAAAAACATAATTCTAAACCATAACGTTATATACATGTTAAGAGTTGTTTTTATCCAACAAATGTATATATTTTGTCACCATCAGCAATGTATATGTTAGGAAATAACAACGAAATATAACCATATATTCTGGCTACAATATTTTTTAATTATCTTAGTCTTAGAATTTTATCTTTTATTATATTGTCAAATATAAAATCAGAATAAAATCTCGAATTATTAGCTTGCGCTAGACCCAATAATTTGCTATGATTTCAAAGGTAAGCACATCTAAAATGCAATATTTAATATTCCACATTGCGTATATTATAATATATATATACATATGAACCTTTTCTTTTGTTTCCCCAATGTAATTTTTTTAACTAATTTTGTTTATTAAATTTGACAAAAAAAAACAGATCAAAGACCACATAATGGTATCTATAATATCCCACAATGAAGAGTGGGATATTTATAGTGGCAAATCTGTTGTGATAGATTTTGACAACTTTTCTATATATTAAAAAAACTGAATAATGCAAAATAGTATTTTATTTTTAACTAAGAATACATAACAAACAAAAAACGAAAATAGTGAAAAGAAAAGTGATGTCTCTTTTTATCTTATTTAATGTTTGAGACAGTGGTTGGAATATAAAAAGCCTAAAAGACAACCACCTTTTGAATTGTGATTGGCCATTCTACATTACCATTTTATCACTCCTCAGTCTTCACTCCTTTACAATGTAATTTTGTTCTTTTTTTTTTTTTTTTTTTTTTTTTNAACATGCAATATATACTATATGTCTTGGTCATAATTTTGTTTTTTTTAGTTTTCTAATTTTCCCCTATTGTCTATCAAATCATTATTGCATGAAATCTGATTTTTCATTGTTTAATTCATAAATAAAAATGTCTTGATCATATATTGTGTCACAAGTCATATCAGCACATGCGATAAAGATACACAAGAGTTATAAATTCATGGGGACAAGGGGTATTTCAAAGATTTTGTGACACGTATATAAGACTTTACTGGTTTAAATGCTTTAAAACAAGTAATTTAGATTTTGTAATTTTTAATTTTTATATTTAAAAGAACATTGAACTTGAAATAAAATTCAGTTACCCATTACCGTTCATGTCCACCAAGTCAAGTTGATTTAGGACAATATATAGAATGTTATATAGTGGTACAGAAAACGGTCATGTTCTTCTGTTGATCGCAAAAATAGCGACTGTGAAAAACGACGGTGAACGTAAAAATTATGAAAGTAAAACGATAATTTAAAATTGTAATAAAGGTAATGTCGGAGAAAATGGAAGTGGGATTAGAAAAATTGGAAACGTGATACAATATCTGTGGAGTCATCAAAAAAACCAGCGATTAGAAACTACTTTCACGTCATCAATTCCAAAAAAACTCAGCGAGTGATTTTTTTAAAAACTGTGTCGTTCGTTCAGCATGGTCTCGACTCGCCGGCGTCGGGACACTCGCTTCTCCAATTTCCTCAGTTTTAATTGTGGCTACTATAGTTGTCTTTTTAATTCCTTTTTCCCAATTTTTAAACCCTTTTGCACCCTTTTCTTTATCCCTCAAGGACTATCAAATCTGGATAATTATTATCTCACAAGTCACAATGGAGGGAGGTGTTTCTCGGTGAATCCCACCATTCCATTTATAAGTTTAGCCTATTCGACAGCGAACCAAAGGTCCATTGCTATGTATTTTCCCCGATCCGAAAGACTGTCAAAACTTGAAGAATTCTTCATCTCGACTTTGTTGATGGCAGGGATGTCTCTTGAACCATCAAAAGCTCCTCGACAAAGGAGTATGATGACAGCTCTCAACGCTGCTTTCTTCAGAGTTACAGCTTTTTATATTTCATGGACTTCCGCCCAAACCACACTTCACCCTCAGAGCTTGGCAAGGAGGAAGACGCTGTCTCTAGAGAAGCTTTACGCACTGCAAATCAGATTTCCCTCTGCTCCGACTAGACATCATGTACCCATTCGTCCTAGGTCAGCCAAAGCTAGAGTTGACTCTTTCTTTGGTGGGCTTTGGAGATTGTTTAGGCCCAGCAACTCTTTCAAAACATTTGCCCAACATCTTAAAACCCAGGCCGTGCTGTCTAATTATTTGGCAAACTATAAGTAATATGTAGTTTGATCTTATACTCTCATTGGTCTAGTCATGTTGAGAGCTAAGTCAACTAGGATGATATGGCTTTGAACCTATGGTCTGAAATTTCTGGTTCTTGCTCTGCTTGTGGTGAACTCTATTGATCCTATAAGTTTGAAGTCTCTTGGAAAGTTAATGTTGAACTCTTATTGTCAACGACTTGCTTATGGCTTTAGTTTATCTCTGGCTGTCAGTGACTCCTTGACTAATACATATATCGGCTTCTCTCACCAATCCTTTACTTCTGTTTTGGATGGTTGTTTCCATGCTAGAAGAAATTTTGTTTCCCTAGCTTGGTTTTGGATCTTACTGTGAGAGGCAATAGAAAAGGCTGGAAGGAAATGACATTATGACAAACCCTCTAAGGAGATTTGGTTATCGTTCTCTCTATAACCTTCTACACATGTATAGTCTGGTTGTCAAAACCACCTATGTGAAAATCATTAACACCAGGGATACTCTTTATACACCGAAAAGTTTAACACCTAGTTATGCTCCCTATCACTTGAAGTCTCTTGGTTTCTTTGCGTTGAACTCCAATTGGCAGTTGTTTTTGTTTGGTCGTGGCTGGAACTCGACCAACATTCACTCCAAGTCAATTCTGAAGAGCGACTTCAACCACCACCTGCTGTCACTTTCTTACTATGTGGCTTATCCGGTTCACTTTTGAACTTCCATATCCATCTTTCTCTATCAGTATTGCAGCTCAGGTATGCTCTCTATCTGCTGGCGGTGAACTGTTTTCAAATCATATGTAGAATTCTTAATCTCCTCTGCCGAGGCATTTCTAGGAGAGAGACCAAACTAATTTGTCATGGCGCTTCAACCATACTCAAAATTTCATGATGCTAGATTCTCTGATGATCCCTACCGCTTCCAAGTCATTGAAATTGCATGGCCTAATAGCTTGGAAATCAAGTTTTCGAAGGCATGAGTATGGTCATAGAGATCTCTTGACCAACATTTCCCCCTCGACTTGTCTAGCTAGCTACATCAAGCATCAACCAATCGCAAAGAACACCTTTTCAACGTCATTAAATCTGTGTTGGACTATGACCATTGTGTCTTCCATTGAGCCTCTCGTGGAAGACTGATTAACAAACCTTGACCTCACATGTGGCAAACCGCTAGATTTTTCTTCAAAGCTTTCTTGGACTCTTTGTTGATTCCTTTTATCTTTTTTTGTTTGGCATTGGGAAATGTCTCCTTTGTTATATTGTTTTTTTTTTTTGTCAAACAAACTTCCATTCCAGCTTAAATCCTCAATGAGGAGAGTTCATACACATGAGAGAATAAAGGATTACAAAGCATAAAAAGGTTACAAAGCTTATAAAGATATTGGTTCCATTAGTTATCCAAGGAGGTGTAAGAATTTGGGAGACTAGCAATGCTTAAAGAATCTGTTGGGATCATGGTGGAGTTGCACATGAAGATGCACTTCTCAACTTCCTCGATCAACATGTGATCAATATTGGCTCTTGTAATATATGCAGAGGAGATTTTACAAATGTTGTACTCAGGGGGAGTGGGGGAAGGGGTTCTCGCCAACAAGAGAATGATCAAACCTATTTGTTCCAAAGTTGATACATTTTCTGGCTTAATTCTCTGCACAGTGTCTGGGGCAATAACTGGTACTCGTAAATGATATGTGTAATGCCGGAATAAAGCAGGTGAGTCCTCCCTCGCATGAATCCAACAACCATGGAAGTTAAGGAGTCCCTCACAAAGCTTGCAGCCGGTATTACATTGCCAAAGTAAAGCAGAACCGAGTTTACATCCTATAAACGGTTGATGGAAATTGAGAGGTGGGATTGGTCTATGATTGAATCTAGGAAAAAGGAAGCAAAGCTGTAGCAAAATAGGTGGTTCTTCCCTCTCATGAAGCTCAAAGCCATGGAGGTTAAGGAGTCTCAAACAAAACCTACAGTCGGTTTTGCCCTAGGGCATTAAGATAGGTACTAGGTTAGGACCAAGGAGGAAGTCGTGATGGTACATATGGGGGTTTTGGTGAGCTTTTGGTACAATCGTTCCAACTGATCTTGACAAGGGTAATTATCTAACCAACCTAAATAGGCTTTTGCATATCTACTAAGGCTGCAAGCTACAACAAAGGCATGAGAAGCTAGTAGGATTGGATTCGAGAAAATTGAGTAGGGTCTAACAATCTTCAACATTAGGCATGTATCATACTCTCACCGGGATACTCTACCTACCAGGATTCGTGTATGAGAATTGGGCTCAAACCTGGATCGATAAGACTGAGGTGGATTGGGTACGGAGCTGCATTGGAGGCGAGAATCAGCATGACTCTGTCCAGCAACAGGGTTGGAGAAATGCACTTTGGTCTGGTTTGTGAAGGCAATTTTCATCGGACAAAGCGGCGAATTGGAGCAGAGTAGATCCGGTACACAAACTAGAGGGACCAGAGATGCAGGAGGGGGATAAAGGTTCGCTAGGGTTGAAACTTTAACCGTCAATATCATGCTCAGTTCCGGAGGCAGCACAGATCTCCCTTCCAAATGCAGCCAAGTAGAACACTTGGTGAGTGGATATGAATCCAAGGAGCAAGGAAATGTTGAGGTTGCCTTCAAGGGGAACCGGCAAGAGATACAGAAAGCAAAACAAACAAGGCGTCCAAAGGTCTCAGATTTTTCATCGAAAGGTTGGGGTCTCGAGAGAATCACCTCGCCGAGAAGACCCACCATTTGAGCAGAGAGGGGGGGAGAGAGGTTAAAGCTGAAGCGTGGTCGGAGTAGCTTGACAACCCGATGAATCTCCGATGAGTTCGAAATCGGTCTAGAAACAGAGTTGGTATCAGAGAGGAATACGACAATGAAGGGGCAGTGGCCTAGATCGGCGCCGCCGGGAGGAGAAACCTCGATGGTTGTGCTAGAGAGAGAAGCTGCTAGCGAACCAGAGAATATAGTTTCTGTTGTTGTATTGTTTAAACTTTGGATTATTGATCATTTCCTTTCTATTTGATTTATAAATGAATGAAATCAAGGGTCTTGACAAAAAAAAAAAAAAAAAAAGATTCG
>NC_025692.1:19303840-19309174 GCF_000633955.1 Camelina sativa | reverse complement strand
ACTGATTCGACGACAGATTTTAAATCAAATCTCAAAGCATGCATACTCTTTTGTTTTATATGGCAGAATGCAATCAGATCACAGCAAAGCCAAATCGATCACCAGACCAGGTTGCATCCAAAAAAATATTTTGACATTATACATCTTTAGAGTAGTATTTGACTATTTAGTATTTACACTATCAGAAAGATGTTATATTTTTTTAATTTTTAAGTTAGAATTTGACTTGTTGTTCAAGAAAAAAAGTTATAATTTGACTATTACACGATCAAAAATAAGTTAGATTTAAATTGAGATCAAGACTTTGTAATGTATTTAGACTATTTACGAAATGATCTTTTTTTTCTCAAGTGTGCACTGGAATCTAAAACTTCTTTTTGCGATGTGCAGTCGACGGATATTTAAAGGAATAAAAAATAAAGACAGATATCTATGTGTTTGTATTGCTATGATACATCGATAACAATAAGTCAATAACATTATAGCACCACAACAACGAAAGTGATATCAAAGAACATTACATTAATAATCTTGTTAACATTCGATTTTTAAATTACATTGTTTTCTTGTCTCGTGTGTCGTATTCAAATTCTATACTATATACAAATATATTTGAAATAAGATTATTAGGGGGAAAACCCACCAATAATAAAATCAATGAATTTGGTAGGCAGTAGGCACCGTCGTCTTTCTTCTAGTATACTAGAATTGGACCGTGCTAAAGCATGGATTAACATTTATTTTATTTATTTTGTAACTTTTATTGAAAGTGTTTTATATATGATTGTTTAATTTGTTTTTTAAAAAAAAAATTCCTCAAACAAAATTTTTTTTTCTTGAACAATATGCCATAAAATCATATGTTGAATATAACTTATGAAAATAACATATATTTTGTAAGATCTATTCTAGTATATCTAGATTTTGACCCGCAGTACACTGCAGTTTTAGCTATTTGATAAAAATATTAATTTCTGTTTGTTAATTTTATTTGATTTGTTTAGTTTTTAAAATTGTATATTGTATTTTGATTGTTAATTATATGACTTAACCTACACTATACCACATATTAATTATTTTGTTACATATTAATTAATCGATTTAATTAGATTGGTCTATTAATCTAATATTTATATTGTTAACAAAATAAAGAGATGATATTTTATCCATGTAGCACCGAATCAATGACATTTTAAGTTTCTATTAATATCAACTCAAACATATCTAGCCATATAACTCGTCGTGTGATATTTTAATTTGTTGTACACCGCAGAAAAAACTTCATAAAAATCTAAATATATTTTTAAAATTTTAAAATGTGTTAATAAAGTTTCTTTTTGGTTAGAAATTGAACTACTTATAATATTTGAACTTCGTATAAAGTTTAAATAATTTAATATCTTAAACAATTATAAAAATTAAATATTTAATAATTGAAATCTGAATAATCTTTAAAGTTTTTAAAAAGTTCACAAAATAATGAGATGATATTTTACTCGTGTAGCACTGAATTAGTGGCATTTTAATTTTCTATTAATATCAACTCAAACATGTCATGCCATATAACCCGACATGTGATATTTTAATTCGTATATATTATTAAAATTGAAAATGTTTGAATAAATTTTATTATTTTAGAAATTGAAATACTTATAATATTTGAACTTCTTATAAAGTTTAAATATTATTCATATCTTAAACAATTTATAAAAAGACAAATGTTTTAATAGTTGAAATATTAATAATCTTTAAAATTTTGAAAAAGTTATACATTTGAATTTTTAAAGTTATTAAAAGTTGAAATTCTTTAAAATAAAGAAACATAATAAAATGTATATATTTTTTTAATTTCAATGCCTGATAAAGCAAGGTTTCTGCTCGTTCATATTCAGAATCATTTTGGTCTCTTTTTTATTAATATGACTTTGAATCTTTGTCTAGTTTTCTGCATTTTATATATGTTTTTTATTCATCAGTTGAGCAATATATGTCCGTTTTAAAAAATTTAAATTACATCATATGCAGAAAAAATCATAAATTTTATTAACTAAATATATTAGATAAAAAAATTAAAATAATTTAAATATAAAATAAAATAAATGTGAAAGAAGAATCACATATTTTTGTTTTAATTAGGTTGAGAGATTTCCTTATCTTTTAAATGTTGCTTATAATTGATTTATATGTTACTATAATTAACTAAATCCATACTATCCTTACTTACCAAAAATCAGACTAACCCGTATATTATGATACACATAGGTCACAAGTTTATAACCAAAAAATCATAAATATATCTATTATATAGTCTACAAAAAAATGTTGTGTACTTTCGTTTTATTATATAGGGGATAATATATACTATAAGTTGGTTTAGCGTATGAATATGATTTAAAATTATAGAGAAGAAAAAAAACACAATTATAAAAAACATGGACTCAGTTATACTATATTTTAGCTAAATTAATAGTTTAATACCACGAATTTTCAACACCTAGAGATTGTTTAATTTAACATATTTGAATGGAAGAAGAATCATGGACATGCATGGTTCAAAAGCTAAATTTGTAAAAATGAAGATGCAGCCAATATTAAAAAAAACTTCTTTTCTTATTAACAATCACTTAAATAATCATACAAGATATGTTTAATCAGATTTACACACAGTCAACACGACTTGTCACTGACCAATTCTTAATCTAACCAAAATCCCTAAGAACTCTAAAAGCTTATTCGCTTAGTTCTCAAAATTATTCTTTGAACGGCCAAACAACATGTTTGCCCAATAACACAATATATAGGATACCTCCGATGACCTACTTTCCTATTAAAGGATAAGTCCAAATCTTCTTAATATATATGATAATAACTTGTTCTCTAATCAAAGAGTCTCTAAAAACACAGCCACGTCACTCGATATCTGTTACAGACGTGTGAACCTGTCTTCCAGGATCCTACAGACCAGCCTTATAGCAACCAAAATCTTCATGCTTTCATTCTCCCCCTTTTTATTTGAATGTGACAACTCAAGCTCCAGATATGAATAGTACTAGAATCTTCCAAAACCATAAACCTCATCAACTATAACATCACCATCATCACCAATATCATCATCTCATCATACTCCCCCAGCGTGAGTGCACATTCATATAAAAACAAGGATGAAGACATATATGTAGGGAGACACAACAAGCTTCCTATCATGCCTTGAACCAAAAATAATCCTCAAGAGCTTTTATAATGTTCTTAGATTCAACCTTTGAAACAAAACAATGTTGCAGCACTCCTTGAGAATTCAGCTCAACATGACAAATGGTTTGCTCAACAAATGCAACTGCAGCAGACTGATTCTTATGACTTTGCAACTGTATAGATGTAGCTAAGACTCCTGATGATTCATCATTCCAATCATTACTATTGGATCTAGTTGATTCAGTTGTGACTGTTTCTTGTACAGGTGGTCTGCAACATGCTTCTGTAGAACCTCAGGTTCAACCCCAACATCGTCTTCAGTGATTATCTTCGAGAGATTGCAAAATAGGTTGATTTCCTCAGTTTCATGGATTATTTGATTATATTGTCTTTCATTATGTTCGGAAACCTTACTGTAAAGATCCTGTTTAGCAACCCAGACTTTGCAAAAGTGAGATGGATCGATAAAGCACTTCCTAGCCATCCAAAGCTCATTGATCTTGTTCTTAAACTTGTAACAAAAAGATTTGACATGACCAGATTTACCACAATGAAAACATTCATAAATCCTATTTCCTCGCTTGGATTTAGTCCAACCTTTTTGCTTAGGAGCGGATATAGATTGAACTTGTTCCTGGTTAGTGCTACAGGGGCTTCCTGTTGAACCACTTTTCCCAGAATACTTGACTCGGTTTCATGGGTTGAATTACTCTTAACAAAGCTTACTGATTTATCACGAGATAACAGCTCAACAGTCTCCTCTTTATGATAACCCAGACCTCGATGCTGAGATCCTACAATTCCCATAGATAGTATCTCATCAAGCTTTTTGCCACCATTATTCAACATCCTAATCTTCTTGTGATTCTCATTCAGCTCCCTTTCCAGACTTGTTGCTTTTTCTTTTTCCAAACTATATTTTTCTTGCAGATTTCTCAGTTTCCTCTCAAACAACTCCTTTTCAGCAGGAGGGAGTTCCTCACCAATCAATACTTCACGCTTCCTATCTTCAAGCATATTGACTTTGGCTTCCAATTTCAGTTTTTCTTGGACAAGTAGCAACTTTTCATTACACAACTGAACCCAATTGTCATACAGAATACAATAGCTCTCTTTTGAAATTGACTCTTCATCATCATCATATGAGCTTTCATCAGCTATATCATCACTTTTAGCACTATATGCAAAAAGATTCAACATTTTTCCTTCTTCTTCATCCACATCACTCTCTGATTCTGAATCATTAAAGCTAACATATGCAATCTTATTTCCTTTCACCATGTTTGGGCATTCTGATTTTAAATGTCCAATCTTTTTACATTCAAAGCACTTCATCTCCTTGCGCTTAACCATTGGACACTCAAGTTTGTAATGACCAAAACCACCACATTCAAGACATTGAATCTCTTTTCTCCGATTAGATTTTTCTTTCTCAGATATATTTGGCCTAGAACAAGACCTCTCTGTAGCAGTTTGATTCCAACAAGCTAATTCTCGTCCCTGTCCTTTTTCAACACGCTTGAGAGCTTTTCCAAAGTTTCTTGCCATCAAGCACATGTTATCTTTTATCTCTTTCAACTGATCACTCCTGTCATCTGCCTTGAATGCAATTCCTTTACCATGAATTCTCAATTCTTCAGAAACTTTCATCTCCTCTGATTTTAGCATACCAACGAGATCCTCAAACTTCAAGGTGTATGTGTTGCCAGATACCCTCATAACTGCTTTATGAGCTGCATACTTAGAAGGTAGACATCTAATTAATTTCTTAACCAGCTTGGTATTTTTATAGATCTTACCAAGATTCTTTGCTTCATTAGCAATAACACTCAATTTTGCACTAAATTGTGAAATTGATTCTTCTGGATCCATTCTTAAGACTTCAAACTGAGATGCAAGTTGGTCTAATCTTGTTCTTTTGACACTTGAATTTCCTTCATGGGTCTTCTCCAGAATGTCCCAAGCATCTTTAGCTGATTCACAACCTTGAACAAGCTTAAACTCATCATCATCAATAGCTCCAAAGATAGCATTAAGAGCCCTAGCATTGTATTTAGACAAGTTCTTTTCTTCCACTGTCCAGCGTGCCTTAGGTTTAGTGATCTTGTCACCAGCTTCGGTTTTCTCATATGGAGGCTCCCA